>NW_019646437.1:345739-358697 GCF_002806865.2 Cucurbita pepo subsp. pepo
TAGCTGAGCGAATAGCCCTTGTGTTCCAGGTGGTAAGACGCGGGAAGCGCAGTAAGTCCGTTGGCAAGCTTGGGTGCTTAGTCATATGAAAAATTCTGAAGAAAATCTTATCTACAACCTAACACCTTTATTAGAGACAAAACAAAGATTGACAACCGGTCAACCACATAGGTANAACTTGTCAGCCACACAGTGAAGGCTCACATGTGAATTATCAGTGTTTGTAAATTATTAGTCTTTTAAATTATTAGTTTGCTTTATGTCTTTCCTTACNTCACATATCTCATCATGTTTGTTTGTCTTCTATCTTTTAGGAAAGCAGATCTTGCAGGGGTCCTATCCTGTTAGATTTGATCTTATCTCTTAGTTGGTGTTTTTCAAATTCACGTTCAAATCCAAAGTCTATAAGACGACTTTATCAATGTAAGGAGAGCATCAATCAACCCATAGCTCTCTCTTGAATATCAATTGAAGAATTGAGAGAAAAATTAATCTACTCTATCTCTTATCTTATCTATCTTCTTATGAACAAATTTCTGAGAAAGCTCAGAAAATCTAAATCATTTCAAATGTTCTACCAACGAAGAAGAAAGTTCAAATGAACATAGAAGGGGAGAAAATCTCACAATCTCAAATACTATCAATCAAGAATATCAGATTGCCAGGATCGAATATAACTCCAAAATTGGACTATTCTAAAGGTAATGCTAAAACTATCTACCAAATTTCAACCTTCAATTTTACTCAAAGATCATGCATCAAATTCTCGAAAAACATCCCAATTCATAGCAATAGGGAATCTCTGAATCTTTTTTCAAAATCTCTTATACTCCAACACCGTGAAGAGTTTAACTATCTTCACGTCGGTCTTCTTCAAGTCGCTGTAAAACCATTGTTCAGACTTGGGTTAGATATCCCAGTCCTTATCTTCTTACGAGATAAGAGACATGAAGATTTCTCAAATTCATTATTGTGAATGGTTCAATCCAATCTAGAGAATGGACCAGTCTATTTCAATTGTTATCCAAATTTTACTTTGTCGCTCCATGACCCGCACATATTATCAGCCCTCATGCTGGACTTACAATCAAAAAATTTGAACATCAAGGCTGAAACTCATTCTTCAGTCGTCATATTCAGGGTTTATTACAAACTCATGAATACAAAGATTTCTCCAAGAGCATTAAGATTCTCGCCAAAAGGATCAACCATGCTCATAGAGGCAAATATTGGAAAGTCCTCGGTGACTGTTCCCAAAACTCTTTCTTGGGTTCAAATAACCAGAAATACGCTCTGAAAAATAGAAGATGATAATCTTCCGAGGAAAAAGAAATCTCAAAACCCATTAGAAATCATCGATTATGACGATGGAAGCGTTGAAATAAAATTCAGCGAAGAACCCTCGTCAGAATCAAAAGTAAAAGAATTCTTGAATTCTAGACCAAGTACGTCGGGAGTTTGAAGATCAATGTATGACCCTTTAAAGGTAAAAGAGGTCAGTTATGAACAAAAAAGGGCATCAATCCACTATGAAGATGGCTCAAGATCTTCAACCCATAAGGATATGGATACTCAATCCGTGTACGAAAGTCAGCTAAATGTCATTACGGCTGACTTCCAGATAGACAGAGAATTATTGAAGGCAGATTTTATGTCAGCTGCCAACTCTTCAAAGAGAAAAGCTTTCTTCCAAACCTACAAAGAAGCTAAGCGAAGCTAATTAAGTGCTCAATGGTATTCTCATATGGAAACCATAGAAGAAAACATACGCACTTCGACTCAAAGAAGCTGGAAGACTACTAGAAGAGGCGAAGTATATTCAAAACATCATCCGTTGGAAGAAGTCGAATTTGACAATTATTACGGAGAAAAGGTCAAAGCTAGTCCTTTCAAAACTATCCCAGAAGGACTAGAAAAGGGTAATCCGACCCTAAAGGATATCAAGAATATCAAGCATCAAAATAATTATTCAAACAAGATTTTATCCACGATCTCCACCCAGCTTGAGAGTATCGAGGGAAAAATCTCAAAAAATTATGGTACTCTGCAAGAACAAGCAGGCAGCTCTGTACCGAAAGTCGATGAGTCAATCCCAATACTCAGACCGGCAAACCTCGACGTATTTACAAAGAGGATTTCAAAAGAAGAGGCCGCGATGGCCAAAATAGAAGAAAAGTTGGATAGAATCCTAAATCCTGGGATAACACATCAGGATTCATCTGTTAATGTCGTTAACAATGACGACGAAATTCAAGAATTCGAAGACGAGATTTTAGATGAGGTAGAAGAGCCTCTCTACAATCGAATTGAAAGAATCTCCAGGAGAAGTCAAAATAATACTAGTAATCAGAAAAACTGGTATCCTCAACCGTCTTTTCCGGATATTCAATTCGAAGAAAAGACTCTACAAACTCAAGCTCATTACGATGGTCTAGCAATCTATGAATGGAATATCGATGGATTGTCCGACTATCTGATAATGAATATTGTCAATGAAATGATGATGGCCGCAGGCGCGTATAAATTACAGGGCCATAAATCCGACCATCAAATAGCTCAAGTTTTAGTGACCGGATTTACCGGGCAACTCAAGGACTGGTGGGACAAATATCTCGATGAAGCAACTCGCCAACAGATATTAAGCCGCTATGTCATTAGGCCAACTACTCAAATCATCAAAGAGTAAGGTCCATCAACTAGGACCGAAGTACAACATGAAAGGGTAGAGGATGCTGTCAACACCCTCATTTATACCCTTATAGAATTCTTCGTTGGCGACCCCTTGAAATACCAGGAAAGATCCGCCGAAATACTCATGAACCTGAAGTGCCCCACCTTAGGAGATTTCAGGTGGTACAAAGACATGTATTTGAGCAAAGTTCTTATTAGAACAGACAGTTCGTTGGAATTCTGGAAAGAGAATTTTGTCAATGGACTACCAAAACACTTCTCAAGAAGGATCAAAGACGGTCTTAAGACAAAGTATAATGGAACAATTCCATGGCAGACTTTGTCATACGGGTCAATAGCATCCTTCATCATAGAAGAAGGACTCAGACTTTGCAATGAGTCAAAGATTCAAAACAAGCTCAATTCTTCGATATCAAATAGAAAAGAGCTTGGAAGATTTTGCGATCAATATGGATGCAAGGGGATAGAGGCCCCCTCAACCTCCAGAAGGAAGAAGGTTAAGACGCATCCAAAGCCTTATAATTCGTACAGGCCCAGAGAAAAGTATCGAAACAAACCAGTACAATCTCAAAAGCCAACATATTCAAGAAGAAAGTATACTCCTACAAAAACCCATAGAGGAAAGAAAAAGCAAACTTGCTTCAAATGTCGAGAAGAAGGACACTATGCTAACGAGTGTCCGATAAGAGGAAAGATCAATGAGTTGGATATAGATCAAGAGCTGAAAAATCAGCTACTACGACTGGCTCTAACCGACTCAGAACAATCAAGCGAGGGAGAAATCCTCGAACTCCAAGAAGAATCCGATTCATATTCTAGCACAGAATATGAATCAGGACAAGAAGGAAAGAGGACGTGCGAAGGATGCATAAATGTCCTTACAAAGGATCAAGAAATTCTACTCGAAGTAGTAGAAAAGTTCAAGATCCAGAAATTCAACAGAAAATCGCTCAACGACTCAGAGATGCCATGACAATCTCTAAGCCACCTGAAAGGGAAGAAAGAAATCCCTACAGACTTCAATCAGTTCTCCAAAGGTTTGAAAAACCGAGAGAACTCACTACTCAAGACCTACAAAGAGAGATTAATAATCTCAAACAAGAAGTACAGGCATTAAGATCTGAAACCAGGTCAGAATCCTATATGCTTCGCCAAGAAGTTCTCAATCTTCAGGAACGGCTGCCCGAACGAAAGGAAACGGCGCAACCAAACCTGGACGAGGATGACTTTCAAAGTTCCTTCGTTGGAGCCATCACCACTTCTCAATATCAAAAATGGTACGCTCTCGTTACCTTAAAAATTTATGATTTCAAAATCACACTAAAGGCTCTCATAGATACTGGAGCCGATCAAAATTGCATTCAAGAAGGCCTAATACCTACAAAGTATTTTGAAAAAACTACTGAGGGCCTTAGAGGTGCAAATAACAATAGACTCAAAATTAATTACAAATTATCTAAAGTCCATGTTTGTAATGACGGAATTTGCTTCGTAAATTTCGTTCTTTTAGTAAAGGACTTAGGACAAGAACTAATCCTAGGTACTCCTTTAATTACTCAATTATACCCTTTTAAAATAACTGAAAAGTGGTTAGAGTCAAAAGCCCTAGGAAAGAACATGAACTTTAATTTCCTTTCAACTATAAGGATTAGTGAAATAAATAATCTTCAAAAAGAATACAATTATTCAATCAATAAATGTATTAAAGTATAAATATAAAAAAAAATTCTATTTTGAAAGAAGAAATTTCATTCAAAAGAATAGAAGAACAAATTCAAAGTAAGACCGTCCAGTCTAAAATCAAAACTTTACAAACTCAAATAGAAAAGGAGATTTGTTCAATTATCTGTAATGCCTTTTGGAATAGGAAGCAATATATACTTAATCTTCCTTATGTCAAAAACTTCGAGGAGAAAAATATTCCTACGAAGGCCCGACCTATTCAAATGAATAAGGAATTACTAACATTCTGCAGAGCAGAAATCAATGATCTTTTGCAGAAGGGTCTTATTAGGCCGTCAAAGAGCCCCTGGTCATGTGCGGCTTTTTACGTCAACAACCAGGCAGAGAAGGAACGTGGAGTCCCACAACTGGTAATAAACTACAAACCCTTAAATAAGGTTTTGGAATGGATTAGATATCCAATTCCAAATAAATCAGATTTAATGCAAAGAATTTCAAATGCAAAAGTATTTTCAAAATTTGATATGAAATCAGGATTTTGGCAAATCCAGATTTCAGAAAAAGACAAGTACAAAACGGCTTTCAATGTCCCTTTCGGACAATACGAATGGAACGTTATGCCATTTGGGCTAAAAAACGCTCCATCCGAATTTCAAAAGATTATGAATGATATTTTCAATCCTTTTCAATTGTTTATGTTGACGATGTTCTGATTTTTTCTCAAAACATCGATCAACACTTCAAGCATCTTCAAACATTTTTTACGACAGTCAAAAGAAGCGGTTTAGTTGTGTCTAAACCAAAAATTAAACTTTTTCAAACAAAGATCCGTTTTCTTGGATTTGAAATTCATTTGGGTCTCATTAAACCCATTCAAAGATCCATTGAGTTTGCCTCAAACTTTTCGGACCAAATTACGGATAAAACCCAACTACAAAGATTTTTGGGATGTCTCAATTATGTGTCTTATTTCGTTCAAAATATCAGACCCATTTGCAAGCCACTTTTTGAAAAGCTCAAAAAGAATCCAAAGCCCTGGACCGAAGAACACACACAAACAGTCCAAAAAATCAAATCCCTTGTCAAGTCAATTCCGTGTTTATCGCTGATAAACCTAAGGGCTAGTTTAATAGTGGAGACCGACGCATCCGATATTGGATATGGAGGAATCCTGAAACAGTCTCTTGACAAGAAAGAATCCATTGTCCGTTTCCATTCGGGAATATGGAATTCTACTCAAAAAAATTACTCAACAGTGAAGAAAGAAATACTTTCAATAGTACTTTGTGTACAAAAATTTCAAAGCGATTTAATTAACAAAAGCTTTGTTATCAAAACAGATTCAAGGGCATCTAAATTTGTTTTAGAAAAAGATGTCAAGAATCTTGTGTCTAAACAAAGTTTTGCTAGATGGCAAGCCATTTTATCTTGCTTCGACTTCCAAATTTTGCCTATAAAAGGGGTCGAAAACCCCTTGGCAGATTACCTCTCAAGAGAGTTCTTACTCTCGAAGAAAAACTCTCCCTAGCCAACCTCCTTCTCCCAGTGATGACCGGTAAGAAAGCAACAGAAAAAGGGAAGAAGCCCATTGCTTCTTCAAACACACCTACTCCAATGACGTCCGATAGCTACGCAATGGATGCTGGTTTCACATTGGTGACCAGGTCTAGAGCAAAGCTTTCTAAAAAACAAGCGGAGGTTATCACTCCGACGAGGCCTTCTGCCTCTTCAACACGGCCATCTGCCGCTACTCCATCGAGACCTACTGTCTCTTCCACTTCAAAGGGACCTTCTGTCCCCTCAACCTACTCAGACGTGGTTGTTCCCGTTCGATTTTCTCCAGTTCTTGAAATCATGACCTATTTTCAAAAAACTGTGTCTATACTAGAAGCCCTGGTAGAACCAGAATACGACGACCCAAAAATCAGCGAGGTCGTCAAGAAAGCCTATCCATCGAGATTCTTCTATAGCCCGGAAGATCTTCATAAGACCAGATGGTTTTATGAATTCATTTTAGTCGACACAAAATCCATCGAAATTACTCATCTTCCGAGTCGCGATGATCCTTCAAAAATCTCGTACTCAAAGTTAAAAATTTTCAAAGTCATGAATCCGACGTACTGGAATCAAGATCCATACACGGGAAAGACTTTTTCAAAACCGTTTGTTCCTCACTCCTACTCATACAGAGACTATCAGATGGCATGGTTCAATGTCATTTGGTATCAAAATTATGAGCACTCATGGTTTATCCAATTTTGCCAGAATGCTCATAAAATTCATTATCCATTTTGGTTCATCAAATGGTGGAAAATCTTTGGATCAGCCAAAGATATATTCCCGGTTCCAATACAGGAATCCTTCCACTACTTTATTCAAAATATATTCAAAACCCCATTTCCATTAACCATGCGCTTTTGCGTATACTTTCAAATTTCTTGGATTTTAACTTGGAATTTTCAAATAAAAGAAATAGAAGACCAAATAAAACAGGTCTTCAAAACTATTAAAATCAAATGGTGGGATAAATATACTTATACCCACGCATATATCAAAGCGGTAAAGGTCTGGCTATCAGAGAATTGCCACCTTCAGGATTTATCCAAGAAGAGGACCTCCGAATTTCTTAAGTCAAAGTCGAAGCTACTCGCTGCATTAGCCTAGACAACTTGAAGCTGATTTTCAAAAGCATCTTCAAGAGGCCGCATCAGTCGGTTCGACATCTTCTCCTTCTATTGTAGAAGAAGAAGAGGAAGACACGATTTATGATCTCAATTATCCATTCTTGGATTCTCAACCACCTCTGTAAATATCATCATCAATGACTGAATAGTCGTTAAACTATTTATAAAAAATAAATAAATAAATCGTAGGTGAAATATGTCAGGATGAAACATATTTCCTCACATATCATGTTTGTTTGTCTTCTATCTTTTGTTTTATTATTTTCACTTTTTCCACTTTTATTATTTTCACTTTTTCCATTTTCATCACATTATTGATGAATATGGATTTCCACTTACATCTAATTATTTGGATGTACATTAAGAATTGTATTTTGAATATGTAAATTAAGCTAGGATGACAGAGCTCATGTAAATTGTAAGGGCTCAAGTCACTAAACCCTCAACTCCAACTTGCTTCACCACTGGTTCCTAAGCAAGTGTCTCAGAAGTTTCTTGAGTATCCGCTACAACATCACTATGTGAATCTTTCAGCAACTCAACCTCAACTTCCACTTGCTTCACCTCTAGTTTCCAGCAACGGTCTTAGGAGTTTCTCGAGTATCTGCTACAACATCACTTTGTGAATTGTTCTGCAACTCAACCTCAACTCCCATTGGCTTCGTTGTCCCGGTACTTTTCTTCAATTCTTTGGCAGTATTTGTGAAGCTAACTCGTTTCTGTTTGCTCATAACGCAGTTCTCACTAGGACTCCTATCAACAGATTTCAGACCTTCCAAAAATTTCTTCCAGCATTTTCATTCCTTTAACACTCATATGTCAAAGTCTATTGTGCCATATACTTCAATTGGAAACACTTCAGCAATAGCAGCTCTGTTCATACATCCTACAGTGGTGTATAAAGTTCCAAATTTTGTGCCACGTGCTTCCATCATAGCACCCTTCAGAATCTTCCACGAACTCTTACCAAACTTTGTTGCATAATCTGTGCTATCTAACTGACCAATAGAGATCAGGTTCTTCTTGAGACTAGGAATATATCTAACATCCTTTAATGTCCACTAATTTCCTGTCGGAGTTTTTATGCAGACATCCCCTTTTACTTCGATCTTCAAATCTTTGTTGTTGGCAAGATACACATCTCAAAACTTCCAGACTTGAAATTTCGAAACAACTCTTTATTTTGAGACGAATGAAAAGACGCACCTGAATCCAAAATCAGAGATTCAATCGGACTATCCACGCTGAGGATTAGAGCATCCCCAATGTCTTCTGCTAATTGTATCGAATCATCGTCATTCTCTACTTAAAGTTGAAATCTTAATAAGAACCACACGGTGAAAAAAACTAATTCGGGGTTAATATTTTTTGACATTATTGTGATGAGTGTAACTCTCATAGTATGATATCGTAATTGCACACTATGGAGTGTTCATGGGTTGCATTAGGTTTTGTTGAGACATTTTTTAGATCCAGTTCCATTATTTGACTGTAAATTTTTTAACCTAAGCAACCCTTATTAAATAATGGAATCCACCCACACCCCATGGATATTTGTGTTAGGTTGGGAAGGCCCGGTCATTTGTTTAAATTTTATTGTCAATACAAATAAAATGTTAATATATTAAAAAAATCTATATATTTATTTTAAAACATTGAATTACTTTTTTTTTTTTTATTCAATCTCAATATATATTTTGAAAAATCACCATCTAAATACTTCAAAAAAATTATTTTAAGAGATTATAGAATAATTAATAAAAAAATTAATTGAGTTTTTTAAACACCCTTGAATTGATTACTTATTCAGTATTGTTTAACTTATTCATGCTACTCTCTGGTGGAGTTTCCATAAGACCCCTAACGAGTTTCAAATGTATATTTTTCAATTAAAAAACCCGTTATCAAACATGGTTCTATTTTTATTGTTAATAATGAAGGAGAACTCCTTACCAAACATGTCCATAATTGCCTTACACTTCAGAACCCATGTTACTGCTAACAACAAATGGTTAACAATAGCTCCCATTGGTGGTTTTGAAAATAACTAAAATATTACTAATAATAAATAAAAAAATATACAAGCTTAACATGGTGGTGGTTACCTATTCTAATATAACAATAATATGTTTCTTTTTTAGTGGGTGTAATTGACCATGGAACCTAATTTTACTGATATAAAAGTGGAACAAATCCAGCACAAATATTCTCATATTTACAAAATGAATTTATTTTCAACACTTTCACGGTCTCTCCTATTGTCATTGTTCTTTGCTACCCTATTTACTAACATCGATGGAAAAATCTTCCGAAACCCACCGATTACAGTAAACATAACAAATGTTCTAAGAAGTCATGATCAGCTCACAATTCACTGCAGATCTGGTGATGATGACTTGGGAGTCCATCATCTCCCACNAGCCACCTTCAGGATTTATCCAAGAAGAGGACCTCCGAATTCCTTAATTCAAAGTCAAAGCTACTCGCTGCATTAGCCCAGACAACTTCGGAAGTTGATTTTCAAATGCTTCTTCAAGAGGCCGCATCAGTCGGTTCGACATCTTCTCCTTCTATTGTTGAAGAAAANCAAAGTCAAAGCTACTCGCTGCATTAGCCCAGACAACTTCGGAAGTTGATTTTCAAATGCTTCTTCAAGAGGCCGCATCAGTCGGTTCGACATCTTCTCCTTCTATTGTTGAAGAAAAAGAGGAAGACACGATTTATGATCTCAATGATCCATTCTTGGATTCTCAACCACCTCTGTAAATATCATCATGAATGACTAAATAGTCGTTAAACTATTCACTGCAAATCTGGTGATGATGAATTGGGAGTCCATCATCTCCCACCTTTGAGAAGTTACGCTTTTAGTTTTTGACCAAACTTTTGGGGCTCAACACAGTTTTACTGCACCTTCAAGTGGTCTGGCTGGTCGCATTACTTTGATATATACAAGGATGATAGAGATAGAACCAAATGCAACGATACTCTATGTTTGTGGTTAGTGGTTGAACATGGTATTTGTATGTTCAACTATAAAACCAAATTGTATGATATTTGCTACACATGGCCGGCTAAATGAATATAAAAAATCGATATATCTGTGATTAGAGGGTTTTGATTATGATATTATAATAAATCGATATAAATTTGATACGGTGTATTAGTTTTAATGAATTATATTATTAAGATTTGTTAAGGTATTTCAATGCATAAAATACTTATTTATTAATTTCTTCCACTTTGATCGGAATTATTTGCCCTCATTTATCGAAATCTCCCATCATTTTTTCGAACATAAATCAAACTCAAATATGACAAGAATACAAAACCAAATTAACTTTCTTTCTTTTTTTATTGGTTATAAAATTTAAACATCTCATTAGCTTTTAATGTTACGTTACTTGTCTATATTATTTCGATGAAAATGGGTCCGATTTCAATGTGGGCGCAGTCTCGAAGAATATCATTATTTTTATTTGCTAATCTATTTACTATGGAATTATCAATTGAATTTATAGCCACCCAATCAAAACAATTCATTTTATAAGTTTGTTCAAATTGACATGATTAGTGTCACGGTCTTACATCAATCGCATAATGGAATTTGTTTATTACGACTCTCAAGTGGTCCGATGGGCGACACTCGCATAATAAACTCAGTTTAGTTTGACCCGCAAATGCTTCCACTAATGAGAAACTGTCGTATTATAGTAGTTTGACCCATACATTTTGACCGTTTGCAAATAAGGTATGAACTACCCTAAGCATAATTTAGTAGATACGGTATGAATTAAGATCACAAAGTTCGGTAGTTCAATTTCTTACTCCTAAAATGTTGAACTTAAAAAAATGAAAATTTAGAGACCTATTGGACATAGTCTTAGGTTTACGGACCAAATAGATATAAAGTTGAAAGTTTGTCGTGGACTAAACGTATAATATAGATAACTTTGAATGTCCAATACGCTTTTAATCTTACATGATTTTAAAACTTCATCATAAAGTATGTATTCCATCTTATTGGAGGTCCTAATGATGATGAAAGAGATGTCATTCTACAAATGGGTCAAACCCTTACCTTGTTTAAGATATTTGAAGGTGGAGAATATAGGGCTTGGATTCTTTGCTCCGACTAGTCTATGAATCCACAAGTAATGAGAGTCGAGATGGTCACTGTTGAGAGTCGAGATTCGATATGGGTCAAACCCCTTACCTTGTTTAAGATCTTTGCTCCAATAGGCTGAGAGTCGAGATTCGATGGATTTTGTGCAGATGGTCACGGTTGATCATCTGATTCTTGTCATAATGGCAGTTTCGTAATTATCCATATCTTCAGGGGTCATTAGGTAGTTTGTCACGTTCAGAATATATTATTACTATTTTTCTAAAAAAAAAAATCCATAATTTTCCTAACAATTCTTCATCCCTTCTTGGTCATTATTAAGACTGTTGTCCTTGATCAATCCTCTTGATTTCTTTTCTTGCATTCATTGGGTCTTACATGGATGGCTTTTCTTCATTTTTTGGGGTGTTACATTGGATAAGGAAGGATAAGTAGGTAAACAAAGAAATGGTGCAAAACTATATTACCCCTAAGGATATCTAACTATGGTTCATGACCTAAAAGACCTCCAAATGCTATTAAATTATGTGGTAGACCTTATTATGTGATGTCTGAAGATGTGATGATGTTTGAAAGTTATTGGAACACGTTGATTAGCAAAGCAAAAAATTAGAGATAAAATGACCAAAATGCCCCTAGGACTACTTATTTAAATTCAAGGTCTATATGTGCTCCAAATGACTTGCTACTTCTTTTAAGGCCTATTCGTAAGGACAAGGAGTTATGTTCAATGGTTCATGTTGATTAGAGCAAGCTTGGAACCTAAAGCAAGTTAGGACCAAAGAAACACCTAAAGGAAACACCTCAAGACATAACAGTCAAGACCCTTCTAGAATCCTCTAAGGAATTCATTATGAATGTATGACCTTCTAGAACAACTCATGTTTGTTATTACGATGTATTCATATGTTTACGAATGCATGTTATAACTTATGCCTCAAGGAATTATGAACCTTAGAAACTTACAAGATTGAGAATCAAGAACAATATAGCTCCTTTCAAAAACTATACAGAGAATACTTTATTGAATCCTAGAACAAATGCAAAATCTAAGCAATAGTTGGGTAACATAACCATTACCTCATATACTACAAACTCTGAAAATACTTTACAGGTTCTTTCCTATTATCGATGTTACTCCCTTCCCTGTTTCATGTTAACTTCTTGACAGTAATGGCCTGTCCAGAATGCATCACTGCCTTGTATACAGTCTCGTGAAAAGTAATAGTGGCCTCAATTAGATTTTGGGAAGAATTTCTTTTCTTAGGTGGAAAATAGACATCCGAATCCATAGATTTTCTTTCCTTGTTTTGCTCCATTTCGAATGGATGTCTCATGCAATATAAGATGATCACAATTAGAACGATAGAAACTCCACCTACCTTAAAATATGGAGACGATGAATCTCCATTGCAGTTGTCAAGAGGTCCACCACAGAGCCCCTCTTTGTAAATGAATCTACCAGTGGGCATGTTCTGAAAAAAAGTTTTTGAAGGGATCGGATGTCTCACGTTATGCTATATTGCTATGCCGTAGCAAAATTAGTAGATTTGTACGCAAAATAGAATGATTGTTTTTCAACAAGGTATAGTTTTTATGACTAAAACTTCTATTTCACATTTGTTAAATTTGATTTTTCTCTTTCCAACATTCCTGGTATATTAACTAACATTTTGTTTGTCAAGAAAAACATATTAGTTTTATTAAAATAAAAAAAAAAAAAAAAAGCTCACACAAAAAATCAATTGAGTAACTACTAAATTTATGTAATATA
>NW_019646438.1:0-9030 GCF_002806865.2 Cucurbita pepo subsp. pepo
CTAGAAATTTAGAATACATGAGAACAAAATTAAAAGGCAACCGAATAAATATAGATAAAAAAGAAAGAAGATTCATGAGTTAAAAACCACAAACTAAAAATAGAGAGAAGCATAAATACAAAGAGTAGTAAAGCTCATAATAACTTTTTTTTTTAGAACAGTAACCATGGAAAATAATATTTTTAATAAAAATATAATTATAAATATATAATATTTGAAGACTTTGAACCAAGGACGAATGTAAATGAGAAATAATTTTATAGGGTTCAAACTTAAAAAAGTACTCCTAGAAAAATGTTATCCTATAGAGATAGAAGCTTTTCTCATGACCCCTATTATACCCCAAAACTCAAATTGACCCCTTTCTCAATCTATACACTCAAATAACCACTATGTACACACTTTCACAAACTCCATAAATACACTCAAAAAACAAAGACCAATACAAACACACTCAGTTAAATTTAACAAAAAGTATTATGAGAGAAATAATTTTATAGGGTTCAAACTTGAATTAACAAAAAGTATTTAAATCATAGTCTAATTGATTTCATAAACTATGAATCTATTTGACATTAATTAGAATTCTATACATGACTTTGAATTTCCTCGAGCCGTACGAAGAGAAAACTTCTTATACGGTTCTGCGGAGTATTGTTAATTTACATCTATTCCAATGAGTCGTTTATCAAATCATTGCAATTGATGTTGGAGCCCGAAGAGAAGGAAGAGATCAAACCTATTTAAATGTTCCTACTATTTTATATTTCCTTGAAAAGGGTGCTCAACCTACCAGAACTGTTCCTAATATTTTAAAGAAGGCAGGGGTTTTTATAGAACTTCACCTTAATCAATAACTGAAATTCCATTAATGAAATAAAAAAAGGAGGGTGTGGATAACTTGAAACTTATGTCATGGGCTCACATAGGATGACTTGGATTTCAAAGGACGAAATTGAACTTCAATTAAGGATATATTTGTGACAACGACTTAAGCTAACCAGGTAAGTGGCCTTACTATTGGCTTGGTTATATTTGATGTTGACACGTGCCTTTGGTTCCACACGTGTCATATATAATGATATGTGTGAATTATTTGTGGAACGGTAGCTTATATTATGTTTATGTTATGTCATAATATGTGAAGCGCATGATAATAATTATGGTACGATGTGTGCAAGGATATGTTTGAGATAGAATACGAGAAGGATACACAAAACGAAAGATAACGATAAGAGTAAGATAAGTTCATGAAACATTAAGGTTAGGTTACATACCGGAGTGCTATGGATAGGGAGATTGATGAAAGAATATGGTTAGGATATGGGTAGAAAGGGATAGGTTTGTGAGAGATTGATAGAACGATAGCGTTAGGATACATTCCTGTGATGATATGACTAAGATACGTTCACGTAACGATATGAATGTGATAGATATAAGAACGTTAAGGCCATGATATGTTAGGAAACGATATGACCACGAAGTGTTTACGATATGACATGTTTATGATACGATATATTGTGATGCGATGTGTTATGTTTAGATTGTTTTGTGTGACCATTGAGGTAATTTTTGTATGAATTGCACGTTATGAAATGACATGTTCAAAGCATGGAGCGTTATGTTATGTTTTTTAAATTGTATATATACAGCATGTTATGAATGACATGATATCACGATAAATGAAATGAAATGTAACCCCGTTAGGATTATGCATGATACGTAGACTGAAAAATGAGAAATGACATGTTAAGCATGAAAGATGATAGCGGAGTTATATTCATTAATGATAAAAGTAGAAATATTGGGGACCTCATGCATTTGGGGGGATACCCCTATTCCATCACGAGGGTACGGACGAGTACATCCAACTGCAGGACAACGATCATTATATTTTGCATACCGCTGCCGTGACAGTTACTAGTTGTAACGATTCAAATTTTCCATTTTTGCCTTATTTGGATTTTATTTTTATTTCTATAAATGACAAGATAGTATGCTAGCATTTATTCTCGCTGGAAAAGGATGCGACTTCTAACATGGAAGTTACTACTTTAAAGGAAAAGTCATAAAGACCTTTTATGTTTCTATATTCAACTCTCCTCCTTCATTGGAAAATGACTTTTGCTCTCCAAACTTGTTTGTGTTTTCGAGGGTGTCTGAGAGTATGGGAAAATCGAGTGTTAGTCGGGAAAACGTGTGGGTTGTTTGTTGGGTAGTTTTCTTGTTCGGCGAGTTCTCGAAACCGATTGTGTTGCTATTTTGGAGGAAGAGTCGAGTGGAAGTTAACATCAACGTCGGAATTGCTATGCCAAAGAAGGAAAACCGTCGGAACGAAGGAGGAGGATGCCACATACCGTCGTCGGAAACGGAAGGGGTTGTGTCGGCGGCGGTGGCACATCAGATTAGGGTTTTCGTGAGGGACCGGGCGGAGAAGATGCAAAGTCGAGTCAGGTTTCGGCCTCTGAACCGGCCCACGGAACGACACGGGCCCTGTGCGTTTCGGCCCAACACGGACGCGCGCTGCAGCCTTGGTCTCAGCTCTGCACATGTGTTCTCGACTCGGCTTGATGTGTACGGCAGCTCAGCTCCGTCAAATCCTGCGGCTCGGCTTGGCGGGTTAGTTGGTCGGCTCGGCAGCTCAACTTGGTGACTCGGTATCACTATAATATATCGATTCCAAGGTTTTGGACCCTTCTAAAGTCGTTTATGCCCTTAGTTCTACCATCCAAGGTTAGTATGGTTCCTAAACGTTAAAGACAGATTAGGTCGGGGGTTTATTTTGATAAATAACATGAGGTTTAGCTAGGGTATGTTATGAAAGGTTCCTAAGTTTTTATGTGGTTATCATAGGACATATTTAACCACTGAGATTAGCTCGTTGTGAGTGACTTCAACCAAGACCATCGAGGTAAGTGACCTTACTTTGGAGTTAGCTTACTACGTGTTGTCGTGTTGTATGATGGTACGTGCCATATGGCCCTTGCATGCACCATATTTATGTGATATGATTATGTGATGTATAGATTGTGTTGACTTTAGATTGTGTATGTTATGTTATGTATGAATTATGTTGACTGTTGACTTTTTATGTTATGTGAAGTTATGAATGAGATGTTAGTATTATATGCCATGAATATGTTGATCGATGGCATAGATACACGTAGAATTATCGAGTCATGTCATGAGATGTTTATGCAACTGGAATGTACTTTCATATTATATAATATGTCATGTAATGTAAGTCATGTGAGATGCCATGTAATGTAAGAAACATATATGTGATGCTAGCACTGCTTATGTAATGCCATGTTAGATATGTAAAGGGACCTCATGCATATATGTATGTCACGTGAATCGGGATTCTTCCCCTTTATGATACGAAAGAATGAATTATAATATTTATGTTCGTCATGATATCATGCGGCCCTTTTTCTTTTCTGTGGTGTCCGATGACGTGTAACACGTTGTGCCCGACCAAGCCAGGCCCAGGGGGTATGTATACAAGCCTGTCTAGTGTGTCTATGTACGCGTACATGGGTCGTGTGTGAAGGAGTACCACACATCCAACCCTACCCGGAATAAAAAAGCACCCAAGGCCATGTAAAGTTTATGAAAAGTTAGGTCCCGCTCATATGTTGCATGTGTTTGCATTCCTAACCTCAACAGTGGGGTGACTTACAGAGTATTTCATAAAATACTCAAGCCACGTGCTACCTACATTTTTTCAGGTAAAGGCAAGGTGCCAATGTACGGTTGACAACGGAGCGGAGGACACCATGGAAGTTGGATATGGGATATTTTTAGGAGTTTACTTTTATTAGATTGTTTTAAGTTATAGCATTGATTACGGTTTTATTTGAATTTATTTTGGATTCAGTTATTATTTTCGGAGTTTAGGTTTTGTTCTGGATTTATGAATCTTTATGAAAGACTCTTCCAAGATTATTTATGATGAGTTTCCGCTTAATGAGTTATGTATGCATGGGTGATGTCACTAATTAGGTTAAAGAAAATTAGAGGCGTTACACTAGTTCTAACGGGTGTCCGGCCTATGGAGCTCCCAGAGTATGCTCGCCCGACAATGAAAGTGGCCCAGCGGTGTGGGAACTGACTGGTGAGCCCATACTCGCATGTATAAGCTATGTGTAGAGTATATGGTACACATCCAAATTACCCATTAGGACAGTATCGTAGGTAAATAGATTGAAAGGATAGGTCCCATCATTGCATTCGCATGTTCTTGCATTTAACCCCAATAGTGGGGTCACTTACTGAGTATTTCTTTAAATACTCAAGCCATGTGCTACTACATTTTTCAGGTTAAGGCAAAACATTCTTGTACGGCTAACGATGACATCGCAACTCGAGACCATGACACATGCATAGGATAGTGGTATTTATTTTCTTAAACTTAGGCTAGTATAGGATGTTTTTAACTTAAACGCTTATTTATTTTATTTAGTCTTTTCTTGTGTCGTTTTAAAGATGTTTTTGAAACACGTAAGTTCTGTTAGGATTGATACCTGTTGTTAGCTCTGATACCAACTGTTAGGATCTCTCAACAACGCACACACTCGATCAAGATGAACACAAAAAGAAAGAGAGAGAAAATACAAGGAGGAATATTGGCTAAAGGTTTTATGATTGATGACGTATGGTATGTACAACAATAGAAAATATAGAGAATTAAGAGAAGTACGTTTTGAAAGCATTGCCTAAGGGGTATATATATGGTTTCAATTTACTAAATATAGCGATTTAAATCTAGACATATAATCTAACAAATATATCTCTATGAAATCATATCTTTATGAAATATCTTCCAAATATATTTGTACCAGATTTGCATCAAGCTCCAGGCTCCATATCCCAACAAGTTCATGGCTGTGTTTTAAGATAAACGTTATGTTTTATGGAATTTGAATGAAGTCTTCGACATTCAATGTTTATGGCACGTATACAGTAGTGACCTTAAATTAAATAGAAAATTTTGAGTCGTTACAGTAAGACTTACTATATTTGATTTGTGGCCAAGGTAGAGTTTGAGAATTTGAGAACTTTTCTCTTACAACACAAACCTAAAGTAGTCGTCTTCTCTATCTTTATTCAATCACTCAAAGTTCCTAAATCGAACTTCCTACTTTATATATCCTTTATATATAAATGATATATCCTATCGGAACTAATTAGTTTGAAGATATAATATAAGTTTTAAAATTTTGAAAATCAAATTTGATTAGAATGGAACCTTTTAACCTCAAAAAAGATAACGAACATTTTTATTCTTAAATTATTTATTGAAATTGAATGAAAGTCAAAGTGCATCATTTCCAACGATACATTAACTTGAATATATTGAGAGATCCAAAATACAAGTAAATACCTTCCTCTCGACCTGCCCAAATGCAATTATTATCATCACATTGATCATTAAACCAATACCCTTTTACTGGCCAAAAAACATTTCCATTAACTTGTCCATAGTTGCTGCTAAAATGGCACCAAAACAACGTAGAAGTCCAAAAATTTTCTTTAAAACTCCAGTTGTAATTTTCTCCAGTGCGGAGTACGTGCTCGCCCAGATCGTTATTTGCTGACTTGCAATGAACAATTAAAGTTGAAGCAGTCATCCCATTTAAAATAGTCACTTTCCATCGAGAGAACGGTAATTGTAACTTAGATTCTGCAAAACAAAGCTTCATCACATTGTTCGATGCCAAGGTAATTGTAACTTAAACTCTTCAATGACCGATTGGGTTGGAGGAATGGTTTCTAGCCAGTTTCAGCACTCTAATCATTAATAGAACTTTTGGGTAATCTTGTTGAGAAACTGTATGAACAAATTTGAAGGGAAATGGTGGAGAATTGTTCTCGAATTTGGAAGAAATACTAGAATAGGAGACCCAAAATCTAAACACTTATAACATATGATTGAGAGCTCGACCTTGCTCGATTCTTATTCCAAAATCGTCGTGATTTGGAGATTAAATTTTCTGGATAATTCGTCGAAAATATCCTCTCTGATCAATGAGCTATCGACTTCCCGTATTAATTTTGAAGGTTTTTTGTTTTTTTGTTTTTTTGTTTTTTTTTTTTTTACAAATAGTTTAAATGACTATTCAGTCATTTGAGATGAAAATGTTTACAAAGGCGGTTGAGAATCCAAAAATGGATCATTGAGATCATAAATAGTGTCTTCCTTTTCTTCTTCTACATTAGAAGGAGAGGATGTCGAACCGACAGATGCGGCCTCTTGAAGAAGCTTTTGAAAATCAGCTTCCGAAGTTGTCTGGGCTAACGAAGTGAGTAGCTTTGACTTTGAATTAAGACATTTGGAGGTCCTCTGCTTGGATAAATCCTGAAGGTAGAGGTAGCCATTCTCTGATAGCTAGACCTCTACCGCTTTGATATCTGCATGGGTATAAGTATATTTATCCCACCATTTGATTTTGATAGTTTTGAAGACTTGTTTTATTTGGTCTTCCTTCTCTTTTATTTGAAAAATCCAGGGAATATATCTTTGGCTGATCCAAAAATTTTCCACCCAAAATGGGTAATGAATTTTATGGGCATTCTGGCAAAATTTGATAAACCATGAGTGCTCAAAATTTTGATACCAAATGGCATTGAACCATGCCATCTGATAGTCTCTATATGAGTAGGAGTGTGGAACAAATGGTTTTGAAAAAGTCTTTTCCGTGTACGGATCTTGATTCCAGTACGTCGGAATCATGACTTAAAATTTTTTTAACTTTGAGTACGCGATTTTTGAAGGATAATCGCGACTCAGATTTTGTGTCTACCAAAATGAATTCATAAAACCTTCTGGTCTTATGAAGGTCTTCCGGGATATAAAAGAATCCCGATGGATAAGCTTTTTTGACGACTTCGTTGATTTTTGGGTCGTCGTATTCTGGTTCTACCAGAGCTTCCAGTATAGACACAGATTTTTGAAAATAGGTCCTGATTTCAGGAACTGGAGAAAACCAAACGGGAACAACTGCGTCCGAGTAGGTTGAGGGGACAAAAGGTCCCTTTGAAGTGGAAGAGACAGTAGGTCTCGATGGAGTAACGGCAGATGGCCGTGTTAAAAAGGCAGAAGGCCTCGTCGGAGTGATAACCTCCGCTTGTTTTTTAAAAAGCTTTACTCTAAACCTGGTCACCAATGTGAAACCAGCATCAATTGCATAGCTATCGGATGTCATTGGAGTATGTGTGTTTGAAGAAGCAATGGGCTTCTTTCCTTTTTCTATCGCTTTCTTTCCGGTCATCACTGGGAGAAGGAGATTGGCTAGGGAGAGTTTTTCTTGGAGAGTAAGAACTCTCTTGAGAGGTAATCCGCCAAAGGGTTTTCGACTCCCTTTTTAGGCAAAATTTGGAAGTAGAAGCAAGATAAAATGGCTTGCCATCTAGCAAAAATTTGTTTAGATACAAGATTCTTGACATCTTTTTCTAAAACAAATTTAGATGCCCTAGAATCCGTTTTGATCATATTAAATCGCTTTGAAATTTTTGTACACAGAGTACTATCGAAAGTATTTCTTTCTTTAACTGTTGAGTAATTTTTTTAGTAGAATTCTATATTCCCAAATGAAAACGGACAATGGATTCTTTCTTGTCAAGGGACTGTTTTAGGATTCCTCCATATCCGATATCGGATGCGTCGGTCTCCACTATAAAACCAGCTCTCGGGTTTATCAGAGATAAACACGGAATTGATTTGACAAGGGATTTGATTTTTTGGACTGTTTCTGTGTGTTCTTCGGTCCATGGCTTCGGATTCTTTTTTAGCCTTTCAAAAAGTTGTTTGAAAATGGGCCTGATATTTTGAAGAAATCAGACACATAATTGAGACATCCCAAAAATCTTTGTAGTTGGGTTTTATGGGTGATTTGATCCGGAAAGTTTGAGGCAAACTAAATCGATCTTTGAATTGGTTTAATTAGACCCAAATAAATTTCAAACAAAAGAAAACTGATTTTTGTCCAAAAAAGTTTTATTTTGTGTTTAGATACAACTAAACCGTTTCTTTTGACTATTGCCAAAAATTCTTGAAGATCTTTAAAATGTTGATCGATGTTTTGAGAGAAAATCAGAACATCGTCAATATAAACAATTGAAAAGTCTTGAAAAGGATTGAAAATATCATTCATAATTTTTTAAAATTCGGATGGAGCATTTTTTAACGTTCCATTCATATTGTCCGATAGGGACATTGAAAGCGGTTTTGTATTTGTCTTTTTCTGAAATGTGGATCTGCCAAAATCCTGATTTCATATCAAATTTTGAAAATATTTTAGCATTTGAAATTCTTTGCATTAAATCTGATTTATTTGGAATTGGATATCTAAAACATTCCAAAACCTTATTTAAGGGTTTGTAGTTTATTACCGGTCACGGGACTCCACGTTCTGTTAGGATCGCACAACAACGCACACGCTCGATCTAGATGATCACAAAGAAAATGATAGAGAAAGTTGCAAGGAGAACTCTGGCTAAAAGCATTTTTGTATTGATGACTTCAGGTATGTACAACAATAGAGAGTACAGAGAATAGAAAAGTACATTTTCAAAGCTCTACCGTACCAGATATATATATGATATAGTTTACTATATATAGCTTTACCAGATTTAGCCATCTACTATATATAGCTATTTACCATATATAGCTTTACCGGATATAGCTTCACTATATATAGCTTTACCATATATAGCTTTACTAAATATAGCTTTACCAGATATAACCGTTGACCAAGCTATAAATAAGTATCAGTCTCTGTAAGCCTAACAATCCTCCCACTTGGAGACTGATCTAGTCAACCAAGAATTTCACTCTCAAACGACCATGAGCATCTTCACTGCACCATACCAATTGAGGTTTTGCACAACCTCAATATTCCAGCATCAACACATTTTGTCAACATGTTTGCTGGATTCTTTGCACCCTCTATCTTCTCAAAACACATCACCATCTTCAACTAACCTCCGAGTGAAATGGTATCGCCTTCTGTGTTTTGAATGATAGAC
>NW_019646438.1:10535-57957 GCF_002806865.2 Cucurbita pepo subsp. pepo
GATACCAGTTGTTAGGATCGCACAACAACGCACACGCTCGATCTAGATGATCACAAAGAAAAGGATAGAGAAAGTTGCAAGGAGAACTCTGGCTAAAAGAATTTTTGTATTGATGACTTCAGGTATGTACAACAATAGAGAGTACAGAGAATAGAAAAGTACATTTTCAAAGCTCTACCAGACCAGATATATATATGGTATAGTTTACTATATATAGCTTTACCAGATTTAGCCATCTACTATATATAGCTATTTACCATATATAGCTTTACCGGATATAGCTTTACTATATATAGCTTTACCATATATAGCTTTACTAAATATAGCTTTACCGGATATAACCGTTGACCAAGCTATAAATAAGTATCAGGCTCCATAAGCCTAACACGTTTCTTTTCTGCCTGGTTGTTAACGTAAAAAGCCGCACATGACCAGGGGCTCTTTGACAGCCTAATAAGACCCTTCTGCAAAAGATCATTGATTTCTGCTTTGCATAATGTTAGTAATTCCTTATTCATTTGAATAGGTCGTGCCTTCGTAGGAATATTTTTCTCCTCGAAGTTTTTGACATAAGGAAGATTAACTATGTGTTGCTTCCTCTTCCAAAAGGCATTAGGGATAGTTGAACAAATTTTCCTTTCTATTTGAGCATGTAATGTTTTGATTTTAAACTGACGGTCTTACTTCGAAGCTATTCTTCTATTCTTTTGAATGAAATTTCTTCCTTTAGAAAAGAAATTTGTTTTTATTTATAATTTAATACATTTATTGATTGAATAATTGTATTCAAGGTTATTTATTTCACTAATAGTTATGGGGAAAGGAAATTAAATTTTATCTTCCTTCTTAAGGCTTTCGACTCTAACCCCTTCTCAATTATTTTAAAATGGTATAATTGAGTAATGAAAGGAGTGCCTAGTATTAGTTCTTGTCCTAAGTCCTTTGCTAAAAGGAAGGAATTTAGGAAGCAAATTTCGTCATTGCAAACATGGACTTTTGATAATTTGTAATTAATTTTGAGTCTGTTGCTATTTGCACCTCTAAGGCCTTCGGTAGTTTTTTCAAAATACTTAGTAGGTATTAGGCCTTCTTGAATGCAATTTTGATAGGCTCCAGTATCTATGAGAGCCTTTAGTGTGATTTTGAAATCATAAATTTTTAAGGTAACGAGAGCGTACCATTTTTGATATTGAGAAGTGGTGATGACTCCAATGAAGGAACTTTGAAAATCATCTTCGTTCAGGTTTGGTTGCGCCGTTTCCTTTCATTCGGGCAGCCTTTCCTGAAAATTGAGAATTTCTTGGCGAAGCATATAGGATTCTGACCTGGTTTCAGATCTTAACGCTTGTACTTCTTGTTTGAGATTATTATCTCTCTTTGTAGGTCTTGAGTAGTGAGTTCTCTCGGTTTTTCAAACCTTTGGAGAATTGATTGAAGTCTGTAGGGATTTCTTTCTTCCCTTTCAGGTGGCTTAGAGATTGTCATGGCATCTCTGAGTCGTTGAGCAATTTTCTGTTGAATTTTCGGATCTTGAACTTTTTCTACCACCTCAAGTAGAATCTCTTGATCCTTTGTAAGGACGTTTATGCTTCCCTCACACGTTCTCTTTCCTTCTTGTTCTGATTCATATTCATTCGAGGTGCAGAAACTGATTGGGATCGTCCTTGCTTGATGAATTACCGAGTATCCTCGGATTGGATTTTCAAATTTTCCTTGAAACTCTTCAATGACCGATTGGATTGAAGGAATAGTTTCTAGCCACTTTCAACACTCTAATCCTTAATAGAACTTTTGGGTAATCTTGTTGAGAGACTGTAGGAACAAATTTAAAGGGAAATGGTGGAGAATTTTCTCGAATTTGGAAGAAATACTAGAATAGGAGACCTAAAATCTAAACACTTATAACTTACGATTGAGAGCTCGACCTTGCTCGATTCTTATTCCAAAATCGTCGTGATTTCGAGATTAAATTTTCTGGATAGTTCGTCGAAAGTATCCTCTCTGATTAATGAGCTATCGACTTCCAGTATTAATTTTGACGGTTGGATTAGATGATCTTTGAACGTTCTAGATGGTGTCCAAGTTTGGAGGAGATCCAATGGCTGGATTTTAAGATTCTAAGGGTTTTTTTTTGCAAGTGGTCACTTTGGAGGTTCGGATTTTGAGCAGAATGACGTATCCATAATTTATGGGGTATTTTGGTAATTTTCCACTTTTGAATACTTTATTATTATTATTTTTTTTTCTGAAAAATCTATAACTTTTCTAAAAATTCTTCATCTCTTGTTGGTCATGTTTTTTTAGTTTTTGAGCATCTTAAAATTCCTTCCCGATAAGGAATTAAAAATATGAAAAAATCCTTAATAATTAGAAAAACGACATTTTCGTGATTTTGGCTTACTTTTCCACTCCCAATCCTTCTTGAAAGTCTTAATCATTATAATTACTCTTTAGGGTATAGAAATCATTGTTTAAGACCCTTGTCGTTAATCCTCTTAATATCATTCCTGGGATCCTTTGGGACTTACGTAGGTAGTTTATTCTCATTGGAGTTAATTTCCTTCATTTTTGGGTGCTACAATAACCATCAAGGAGTAGTGGCCCATTGGTGCAATAACCAAAGACAAACCCTAGTTAACCCATACGAACTTAGCACCCCAGCCAAATTCATTGTGTGTCGATCTAGCAACTCACATATTATGACGCATTCCCGTTAACCTTGCACATGTCATAATTATGATTGCTATGCTATCCAATATTGTGTTATACCATGTTTATAAGCTATACTATAGTGTGACTATATTATGATGTAATAATACGTTATCATAATGATAATCTATGATGCGTAAACCTCTATAGGTCATGCCTATATGTTTGTCATGTTGTTTTTTAATTATAGGTCCCAGAATGTCAGTTGTGTTTTTGTTTCTGGATATTAAACGTGCGGTTACTTACTAAGTATATCTTAAAATACTAAAACAACATACTACTCTTATTTTTTCAAGTAGAGGTAAGGTACCAAAGTACGGACGGTGACGTCGCGATGAAGGCCATTGAACCAGTGGTAGGTTAATAACACTTTATGTTTATTTAGTAATCCTTAGGTTAATTCAAAGCAATATCTTTATTTTTCTTTATTTTATCTAAACTTTACCTGATTTATTTTCCGCATTATTGTTTTAAATTGGCTAAAGGTTTTATTATTGATGACGTAAGGTATGTACAACAATAGAAAATATAGAGAATGAAGGGAAGTATGTTTTGAGCCCACTCCCACGGGATATTATTGTTTCAATTTATTAATTATAGTTTCCAAAGATTTAAACCTACAATATATAATCTAACAAATATATCTCTATCAAATCATATCGAAATATCTTCTAAATATATGAATACCTCTAAATATATCTATACCAAATCTAGGCATAAGGCTCCATATCCCAACAAGTTCATGGCTGTGTTTTAAGATAAAGGTTATGTTTTATGGAATTTAAATGAAGTCTTCAGCATTCGATGTTTATGGTACGTATACAGTAGCGACCTTAAATTGAGTAGAAAATTTCGAGTCGGTATAGGAATACTTATGTATTTGATTTGTGGCCAAGCTAGAGTTTGAGAATTTGAGAACTTTTCTCTTACAACACAAACCTAAAGTAGTCGTCTTCTCTATCTTTATTCAATCACTCAAAGTTCCTAAATCGAACTTCCNTTATTCAATCACTAAAAGTTCGTAAATGGAACTTCCTACTTTATATATCCTTTATATATAAATTATATATCCTATTGGAATTAATTAGTTTGAAGATATAATATAAGTTTTAAAATTTTGAAAATCAAATTTGATTAAAATGAAACCTTTTAACCTCAAAAAAGATAACGAACATTTTTATTCATAAAATTATTTATTGAAATTGAATGAAAGTCAAAGTGCATCATTTCCAATGATACATTAACTTGAATATATTGAGAGATCCAAAATACAAGTAAATACCTTCCTCTCGACCTGCCCANTTCTCGACTTGCCCAAATGCAATTATTATCATCACATTGATCATTAAACCAATACCCTTTTACTGGCCAAAAAACATCTCCATTAACTTGTCCATAGTTGCTGCTAAAATGGCACCAAAACAACGTAGAAGTCCAAAAATTTTCTNGTTGCTGCTAAAATGGCACCAATACAACGTAGAAGTCCAAAAATTTTCTTTAAAACTCCAGTTGTAATTATCTCCAGTGCGAAGTACATGCTCGCCCAGATCGTCATTTGCCGACTTGCAATGAACAATTAAAGTTGAAGCAGTCATCCCATTTAAAATAGTCACTTTCCATCGAGAGAACGGTAATTGTAACTTAGATTCTGCAAAACAAAACTTTATCATATTGTTCGATGCCAAGACAACCAACACGATTAAACAGAATATGCTTAAAGACTTCATTTTCTTCTCCAAGATAGTTCACCTTTTTTTACAAATGTAATTGGATTCTATCTCTTATATATACATAAATATAGCCAAAATGAGTGTTACGAAGTTATATTTAAACATAATTAGTTAAAAGTGTTGTGTAAATTTTGGATATTACAACGTCTATTCCATAACAGGGTGGGACGGTCACCTAAACTTTCTTAATTTTATCACTACTAGTCCCCTGTTAGCTTTTGTAACTCATTTTTTATCTTATTAATTCCTTTTAAGTAAAGTTTAAAGCTTGACCATTCATTATTTAGAATCGGGTTCACTTTTAAAATGAAAAAGAAATTAAGAAATTAATGATAAAAGATGGTTAAATATTTTAAAATAAAGTTTTCTGGCCTCCAATATTGTGTCACTACTAAAATTATATTTTATTTAAATACATATATAACCAAAATATTATCCCAAAATATTATTAGTCATTATATAAATTTATTGATAAAAATTTTAAAAATAGAAGTGCTTCTAAATCTTGAACAGTTTCCCTTGGTAATCAACATTCCAGTTGATAGAACTGAAGTCCAGTCGTCTAAGCTTGGATTCCAGCTAATCAGCATGTATACATTCCACTCCAATTGGATTCATCTTTTATTACTTTACTAATTTTAGTTCCTTTTATATATATTTTAAATTCCTCCTACCTCAATATTTTATACTATTTTTAAACTATTCATTCATTTATACTATTTTTAAATACATATTAATGAGTTTCTTTTTAAATTTTAATAATATATTTTATTGAATATGATTTATAAATGCATTTAGGTTATTTTAAAACAAAAGTATATAATGTTCCATATTCATAGAATATACATACTCTTCAAAATGATTCGTCCTCGAATCAGGAAAATTATCACCTACATTAAAAGGAGTCAAGTCATTAACATCGAAAATAGAACGTACTGAAAATTCTCTGAGAAGATCAATTTTATAGGCATTGTTATTAATTCTTTTAAGAACTTGATAAGGGTCATCCCCCTTTGATGTTACTTGGTCTTTCTTTGAGATGTGAATCGCTCTTTGTGAAAATGTATCCAAAGCCAATCACCGGTCGAAAAATAATTTTCTTCCGTTCTTTGTTAATTCCTAAAGCAACCCTTCACCTCTTTGTGCAATACATTGATCAAATTTGCCATACTTGTGGCTGGTACACTCACAAAAAATATTTGAAGGAATAGGAAACAAATCAAGAAGCGTAAGTAGAATAAATTCATAAACAACTTCAAAATGAGAACAATGAGTGGTACTATGAATTGCTCTCTCTACAAATGACAAACTTTCGTCTCAAAACTTAATATTCTTAGAAATAATATCCCCTCAGTTGATTAGTCTGAGGATGACATGTAGTTGAAAACAACAACTTGGTACCCAACTTACCTTACAATACATTCCAAAAGTGACTTAAAAGTTTAACATCCCTATCTCTAACAATTATTCTTGGGTCTCCATGTAATCTTACTAATTCCTTAAAGAATAAGTGAGCAACATGCTTTGCATCATCCCTAAATAATTATTCTTGACTACAAAACTTGTGAATATCGTGCTTCATCTTCGGTCAAAAGAAGCGTTCATGCAACATATTATAAGTTTTATTAATCCCAAAATGTCCCATTAAGCCACCACCAAATTAGACTAGCTCCAAAGATAAACTAACAACCCTTGTTAAACCTATCAAGTAAGTGACTCTATTATTTGCTTGGTTGGATGAATTGTATTGCATATTATAACGCATACGTGTGTCCCTTGAGCATGTCATAATTATGATTGTTATGCTATCCAATGTTGTGTTATGTCATGTTTATAAGCTAGAGTATAGTGTGACTATACTATGTTATAATAATATGTTATTACGATGATAATTTATGATGTGTTATGATGTGTTATGACGTGTATAGGAAAGATTTGATAAGAATTATGTCTGCATAATTACGTTATAAATGGAATAGAGGTTTGACTTGTTGGGTTCTATGTCCTAAAACTCATAGTTTGTAAACAAAAACATATTCTATTTTCAATAAAGTTATTATTGTTGTTTATTCAGTAAAGATTGTTATTGAATAAAGTGAACTTTACGATCATTAATCTAAATCCAATAAACTAAGAACACTCTGGCTATAGTATGATTACTTGAACTATATGTAGAGACATAAGAGTGGATCAAGTTCAAGTATATAATGACCCAGCTCTAGTTACGAACAACTTGTGAAGGATCGACTTACTAATCATGGTTATATCAAATGGACAGAAATATATCTATAGTGAGGGGAGTGCAACTACTAGGCTATAGTGGAGTGTCCTAGTAGTTAACAAATGTTGGTTAACAAGGTTAATGAGTTTAACCGGTTAATCTTGGATCGTTGGAGCCCATGATCTATAGGTCCATTAGGTCCCTCTGCAAGCTCATATCGGACTAAACCATAGAACATTGTGACGAGTGAGTTCGAAGTGTTCGATTTCAAATTAGGGAATATGCGCTACATATATACGATATATTTAACCACATTTTTGTTTTATTTACGAATTAAACAAAAAGAGAGAATCCGAGATATTTAAATAAGATTTAAATATCTTAATCAATTATGTGTAGGAATTGATTGGGATTGACATTTGAATTAATATTAAATATTAATTAAATAGTTTAATTAATCATTTAATGTTACTTTAATTTGAAATTCATTATTCAAATTAATTGTTGAATTAAAAGGAAGAAAGTCAAAATGTTGATTCATTTAATGAAAAAATCCATGCCAGTGGAATTTTGAGGTGTCAAAATTTTGTTTAAGCAGGCTTGCCAAATAAATCCCATAAGTTTGAGTGGAATTTTGAGTGTCAAAATTTGGTTAACTCAAACATGCATGAACATGCAAACATGACTCATAGAGTGATCATGGTACATGGAAGGTCTTGTTCTTCTTGGTGAAAAACCTTGAGAAAAACCTCTCACAAACACTCTCTTCACATATACAAAATCCCTCCCAAGTTTAGTCACTCACCGGATTCCACAATTCCGTTCTAAGGCCGGAGGATAGTGGAGAAGACACTAGTGGTGGTCCGAAACCGGTTCGTGGGGAAAAAGGAGTTTGAACTACTAAATATTAGTATCTAAACTCATTAACTTTTAATACTTATGAACATGCTAGTTATTTACTATAATTGATGTTCTAAAAGTGCCTAAGGTCCAAATTGCTTACGCATGTGTTATATTAATACCATCAATTGGAATCAGAGCAAGTTTTATGCACTTTATTTACGTTAATTTTATCACGGTGGGTACCATTTCATGAATGAAATTTGTGGTTGCTAAAGTGGATGGTTTTGGTTTTTGCATTTTTTTTATGCTCCCATTTGATACAATTATTGTAATAAACCTAATGTGTATGGGCTTTAATGAATGAAGAAAGGTCTGTAATTTTTATGGAGTCATTAGAGTCCATTTTAGGTTGTAATTGATCGAAAATGGAAGAGATAGCAAGCTGAACCGAAGAAGATGGAAGAGGCGGTTCAGGTGTTTTTTTTTTGCCGTTGGGGTCCGATTCAACGCTTTTAAGGGTTGGTTCGCCCAGTTCGTGATCCTCGGGAGCGGCTCAAGTTATTTTTAAATATTAATGTAATAATTTAGTTAATTGTTTGCTTTAAAATGCCAAAACCAACCCACTTTAGTGTGTTTAATTAATTATGTATTGAATGTATGTTTAATTAAATAGAAAATGTATATGCATAAAGTATGTCATATAGATTTAAAATCTCACCATAGGCTAAGCATGTTTCATGCATTCCAAGTATGTTATAAGTGTTATAATGTATAGTATGCATGTTTAGGGTTCCATGAGAGATAGATATAAATTGTTATATTATTGCATGGAATGGATGATTACATAATTGTTATATAAAGCATGTTAGATGCATGTTATAGGTTATTTTCAACGTCATAAAACGAGATAGACGTTAAAATCTATAATAAAGATAAGTGCATGCTCACTTAGGGTTAAGAACCGAGCACGATCAATTTTAATAGTTAAAATAGGTCGATGTCTTACAAAATTGCGGTTACGAGAAAACTCACCTGGCACGATCTTGTCTAAGGCTGGAGGTACTTAAGTTGACGGTTTACGGAACACCTACTACCTGGAGATCGGACCAGTACTTGAGCTTAGTTAGCCCAGTTTTATGAGCATGCTTAAGTGATGTAAGATTTAGAAAAATCACCTAGACTTAAGTTATATTTAATTAGCCGGAATATAGTTAAGTAATGAGTATACCCAACCATCTAAAATACTTAGTGGGAGGAAAAAGGTGTATAAGATACATCGTTTTCTTTTCACGCTCTCTGTAAAATTCACACAGTGAGATTCAAGCTCGGCCTCATGTCGCCCTGGGAGCGTCCTCCATTCGAAAGGTATTTGCATGAGTCAATAACAAGGTGAATAGAGAAAGTATTTACAGTAAGTGGGAGAAGGAAGTATGTCAAATACGTCCTATGGTCTCCACAACTAGGTTGCACCGTGAGGTTCCCATGTTCCACCTGCATGTTGCCCTAGAGCAACTACCCATTCAGAGGGTCGTAACATGGGAGTCGAAACAATGCAAACTCCAGAAATTGATAGGATTTCTTTGGTCCGTTCCCAACTTTGGCTTTTTCATTCGATAGCATTGTTAGGACCGATCTATGAGGTTTGAAAATGGCGGGTCACACTTACGAAGAAATACTAAGAGTTGGTATATTCTTGACCAAAACAGCGATAACTAAGAACACTATAGGAACAAGAGTTATTCTGGGAATAGTGTTTAAGTCAAGAATGTCTTGGTTTAGTGGATGAGTGATTGACTGCCCCTCGGTAGTAGTTGCTCTAACTCACTAAAGTATCGTTGCAAATTAATAATGATTTGGGTACATTATTACATTTGCTAAAACTGATTGGATTAAACAGGATTAAGTCAAATCACTAATAGAATTTTCTTTATTTCACAACATGACAAACTCAATAGTACAATTACTCGCTTCTGAGAAATTAAACGGCGGCAACTACACAACTTGGAAATCAAACCTACACACAATACTGGTCATTGATGATTTAAAGTTTTTTTTAACTGAGGAGTGTCCTCCAAACCCTAGCTCAAATGCAAACCAAACAGTTCGGGATGCGTATGATAGATGGATAAAGGCAAATGACAAAGCCTGAGTGTACATTCTAGCCAACATATCTGATGTTTTGGCTAAGAAACACGATGTTATGGGTACTGCTAAAGAGATTATGGAATCTCTAAAAGGGATGTTTGGACAACCGTTCTTCTCCCTTAGACATGAAGCCATAAAATACATTTACAACTGCTGTACGAAAGAAGGGACCTCCGTTATAGAACATGTCCTGGACATGATGGTCCATTTCAATGTGGCAGAAAAAAATGAAGCTGTCATTGATGAGAAGAGTCAAGTCAGTTTTATCACGATGTCTCTTCCGAAGAGCTTCTTCCAGTTCCACACCAATGTGGTAATGAACAAAATAGAATATAACTGTACTGCTCTTCTTACTAAGCTACAGACTTATCAGTCCCTCTTAACGAACAAGGGACAAAAAGGAGAAGCAAATGTTGCTATCTCCAAGAAATTACTACGAGGATCGTCCTCCAAAAATAAGTTTGGACCTTCAACTTCTAAAAGTGTTTTGATGAAGAAGAAGGGTAAAGGAAAAAATAAGGTTCATACTAACCGCAAACACAAGGTTCAAACAGCAGATAAAGGAAAATGTTTCCATTGCAACGAAAAAGGGCACTGGAATACCTATGCCCAAGGCTTCATGCGTTCCAAGCAGCATAGTCTGAATACCTATGCTCAAGGCTTCATGCGTTCCAAGAAGAGTAGTCTGAAATCCTACACCTAGTGCTTTCCCTATAGTACGACATGAATACCTATGCCGAAGACTTCATGCATTCCAAGCGGCATAATCGGAACACCTACACTCAAGGCTTCATACGTTCCAACCAGCGTAGTCTGAGTCAAGAACATGTTGTACTGTGGGAGGTCTTATGATTTGTTCTTGAGTTTCTGAGTTTTAAGACCTTGTTCCCTTATCCTTGAGTGGTACCTAGCATTCTTCTTGCTTTGNCTTGTGACAAGAATCAGATGATCAATAGTGACCATCTGCACAAAATCTTTCGAATCTTGACTCTCAACCTATTGGTGGAGCAAAGATCTTAAACAAGGTAAGGGTTTGACCCATATCGAATCTCGACTCTCAACAGTGACCATCTCGACTCTCATTACTTGTGGATTCATAGACTAGTTGGAGCAAAGAATCCAAGCCCTATATTCTCCACCTTCAAATATCTTAAACAAGGTANCTAATCAACTTGAACCCTTGAATATAACTCCTTGTCCTTACGAATAGGCCTTAAAAGAAGTAGCAAGTCATTTCGAGCACATATAGACCTTGAATTTAAATATGTAGTCCTAGGGGCATTTTGTTCATTTTTTCTCTAATTCTTGGTTTTTCTACTTAACGTGTTCGAATAACTTTCATACTTCACTGATTCTTCAGACATTAGTGAATAAGATCTACCACATCATTTAATAGCATTTGGAGGTCCTTTAAGTCATGAACCATAGGTAGATATCCTTAGGGGAAATATGGTTTTGCACCATTTCTTTGTTTACCTACTTATGCTTCCTTATCCAATGTAACACCCCAAAAAATGAAGAAAGCCATCCATGTAAGACCCAAAGAATGCAGGAAAAGAAATCAAGAGGATTCATCAAGGACAACAGTCTTAAGCAAGTCATTTCCATACCGAAAGAAATAATTTTAAGGACTTGAAGCCTTTGGAGAAGGATTGGCAATGAAAATATAAGCGAAAAGGACGAAAAGGTCGTTTTCCATTTCAAAGGAACCTTCCAAATTATAAATTCCTTATCTAGATGGAATTTCAAGATGGTTAATGAAAAAAATTACCGAGAAGGGATAAAGAATTGTTAGGAAAATTATGGATTTTTTTTTTATAGAAAAATAGTAATAATATATTCTCAAAGTGACAAACTACCTAATGACCCCTGAAGATATGGATAATTACGAAACTGCCCTTGTGACAAGAATCAGATGATCAATAGTGACCATCTGCACAAAATCTTTCGAATCTTGACTCTCAACCTATTGGTGGAGCAAAGATCTTAAACAAGGTAAGGGTTTGACCCATATCGAATCTCGACTCTCAACAGTGACCATCTCGACTCTCATTACTTGTGGATTCATAGACTAGTTGGAGCAAAGAATCCAAGCCCTATATTCTCCACCTTCAAATATCTTAAACAAGGTAAAGGTTTGACCCATTTGTAGAATGACATCTCTTTCATCATCATTAAGACCTCCAATAAGATGGAATACATACTTTATGATGAAGTTTTAAAATCATGTAAGATTAAAAGTGTATTGGACATTCAAAGTTATCTAAATTATACGTTTAGTCCACGACAAACTTTCAACTTTATATCTATTTGGTCCGTAAACCTAAGACTATGTCTAATAGGTCTCTAAATTTTCATTTTTTTAAGTTCAACATTTTAGGAGTAAGAAATTGAACTATCGAACTTTGTGATCTTAATAAATACCGTATCTACTAAATTATGCTTAGGGTAGTTCATACCTTATTTGCAAACAGTCAAAATGTATGGGTCAAACTAATATAATACGACAATTTCTCATTAGTGGAAGCATTTACGGGTCAAACTAAACTGAGTNCTTATGCTTCCTTATCCAATGTAACACCCCAAAAAATGAAGAAAGCCATCCATGTAAGACCCAAAGAATGCAGGAAAAGAAATCAAGAGGATTCATCAAGGACAACAGTCTTAAGCAAGTCATTTCCATACCGAAAGAAATAATTTTAAGGACTTGAAGCCTTTGGAGAAGGATTGGCAATGAAAATATAAGCGAAAAGGACGAAAAGGTCGTTTTCCATTTCAAAGGAACCTTCCAAATTATAAATTCCTTATCTAGATGGAATTTCAAGATGGTTAATGAAAAAAATTACCGAGAAGGGATAAAGAATTGTTAGGAAAATTATGGATTTTTTTTTTATAGAAAAATAGTAATAATATATTCTCAAAGTGACAAACTACCTAATGACCCCTGAAGATATGGATAATTACGAAACTGCCCTTGTGACAAGAATCAGATGATCAATAGTGACCATCTGCACAAAATCTTTCGAATCTTGACTCTCAACCTATTGGTGGAGCAAAGATCTTAAACAAGGTAAGGGTTTGACCCATATCGAATCTCGACTCTCAACAGTGACCATCTCGACTCTCATTACTTGTGGATTCATAGACTAGTTGGAGCAAAGAATCCAAGCCCTATATTCTCCACCTTCAAATATCTTAAACAAGGTAAAGGTTTGACCCATTTGTAGAATGACATCTCTTTCATCATCATTAAGACCTCCAATAAGATGGAATACATACTTTATGATGAAGTTTTAAAATCATGTAAGATTAAAAGTGTATTGGACATTCAAAGTTATCTAAATTATACGTTTAGTCCACGACAAACTTTCAACTTTATATCTATTTGGTCCGTAAACCTAAGACTATGTCTAATAGGTCTCTAAATTTTCATTTTTTTAAGTTCAACATTTTAGGAGTAAGAAATTGAACTATCGAACTTTGTGATCTTAATAAATACCGTATCTACTAAATTATGCTTAGGGTAGTTCATACCTTATTTGCAAACAGTCAAAATGTATGGGTCAAACTAATATAATACGACAATTTCTCATTAGTGGAAGCATTTACGGGTCAAACTAAACTGAGTTTATTATGCGAGTGTCGCCCATCGGACCACTTGAGAGTCGTAATAAACAAATTCCATTATGAGATTTATGTATGACCGTGACACTAATCATGTCGATTTGAACAAACTTATAAAATGAATTATTTTGATTGGGTGGCTATCAATTCAATTAATAATTCCATAATAAATAGATTAGCAAATAAAAATAATGATATTCTTCGAGATTGCGCCAACATTGAAATCAGACCCATTTTCATCTAAATAATATAGACAAGTAACCTAACATTAAAAGCCAATGAGATGTTTAAATTTTATAACTAATAAAAAAAGAAAGAAAGTTAATTTGGTTTTGTATTCTTGTCATATTTGAGTTTGATTTATGTTCGAAAAAATGATGGGAGATTTCAATAAATGAGGGCATATAATTTCGATCAAAGTGGAAGAAATTAATAAATAAGTATTTTATGCATTGAAATACCTTAACAAATCTTAATAATATAGATCATTAAAACTAATACACCATATCAAATTTATATTGATTTATTATAATATCATTATCAAAATCCTCCAATTCATGGATATATCAATTTTTTATATTCATTTAGTGGGCCATGCATAGCAAATATCATATAATTTGGTTTTATAGTTGAACATACAAATATCATGTTCAACCACTATCCACAAACATAGAGTATAGTTGCATTTCGTTCTATCTCTATCATCCATGTATATATCAAAGTAATGCGACCAGCCAGACCACTGGAAGGTGCAGTAAAACTGTGTTGAGCCTCAAAAGTTTGGTCGAAAACTAAGAGCGCAACTGCTCAAAGGTGGGAGATGATGGACTCCCAAGTCATCATCACCAGATTTGCAGTGAATAGTGAGCTAATCATGACTTCTTAGAACATTTGTTATGTTCACTTCAACCGGTGGGTTTCGTAAGATTTTTCCATCGATGTTAGTAAATAGGGTAGCAAAGAACAATGACAATAAGAGAGACCGTGAAAGTATTGAAAATAAATTCATTTTGTAAATATGAGAATATTTGTGTTGGGTTTGTTCGACTTTTATATGAGTAAAATTAGGTTCAATTGTCAATTACACCACTAAAACTAAATAAACATATTATTGTTATATTGGAATGGGTAACAACCACCAGGTTAAGCTTATATATATTTTTATTTATTATTAGTAGTATTTTAGTTATTTTCAAAACGACCCAGGGGAGCTATTGTTAACCATCTGTTGTTAGCACTAACACGTGTTCTAAAGTGTAATGCAATGGTCCTTTAAATTTAAAGTTGATGAACAAGGATGACATTTCAATATTTTATATTCTTGTTGTAAATGAAGGCAATTATGGACATGTTTGGTAACGAGTTCTCCTTTATTGTTTATAATAAAAATAGAACCATGTTTGATAACGGGTTTTTTTAATTGAAAAATATACATTTGAAATTCATTATGGGTCTTATGGAAATTCTACGAGAGAGTAGAATGAACGAGTTAAACAATACTAAGTAAGTAATCAATTCACCGGTGTTTAAAAAATTCAATAATTTTTTTTTATTAATTATTCTATAATCTCTTAAAAACTCAATAATATATATTAAAATTGAATTAAAAAAAATGTAATTCAATGTTTTAAAATAAATAAATAGATTTTTTTTGATATATTAACTTTTTATTTTTATTGAAAATAAAATTAAAATAAATTAGCCCCCCTTACCAACCTAAACAAATGATTCCATTATTTAATAATGGTTACTTAGGTTAAAAAATTTACAGTCAAACAATAGAACTGGATCTAAAAAATGTCTCAACAAAACCTAATGCAACCCATGAACACTCCAAAGTGTGCAATTACCATATCATACTATGAGAGTTACACTCGTCACAATAATGTCAACAAATATTAACCCCGATTCAGTCTTTTTCACCATGTGGTTCTTATTAAGATTTCAACTTTAAGCTCATAGATCAGTGTAACAACACAGGATTAAAAAAAAAAAAAAAAGACGAAAACTCCGGCGAGACCCGAGAATTACGGGGAGCGCAAGAATTCTCGTTATAACGCCTCATACCATGCTTTCCTGACCCCTAAGAATCTCCACACTCCTTCCCATCCTTCGACTCATGCCCCAAAACACTGCTACACAGAGAGAATAAAAGAGAGGAAAAAAAAAATTAAACCCTCAGCAACGAGCTTAACAAGATGAAAAACAATGTCGAAACACCAATCCCACAATACAAGACATCCCTCCAACACTTGTACATGCACAAGAGTGTTGGAATATGGAGCCTGAAGCCTAGATCTAAGAGATATATTTGGAAGATATTTCGTAAAGATATGATAGAGATATTTATGGTAGAGATTTTGTAAAGATTTGATAGAGATATATTTGTTAGATTATATGTAGTATGTTTAAATCTTTGGAAGCTATATTTAGTAAATTGAAACCATATATATACCCCATCAGTCAGTGCTCTTAAAATGTACTTTCTTCATTCTCTATATTCTCAATTGTAAAATACCTCGAGTCATCAATATAAAACCTTTAGCCAATATTTCTCGTATTTTCTCTCTCCTATTCTTTGTATTCATCTTGATCGAGTGTGTGCGTTGCTGAGCGATCCTAACAATTGGTATCAAAGCTAACAACTGGTATCGATCCTAAAAATTGGTATCAGAGCAAGGAGAAATGCACCATGATCTGTGAAGATGGAAATTTCAAAGATTGGAATTGAAAAATTTGATGGATCCGATTTTAGTTTCTGAAAGATGCAGATTGAAGATTGTCTGTACCATAAAGGTCTTCACGAACCCTTGTTGGAGGTGAAGCTGAATACTATGTTCACGATGCAGTGGAAGCTCAAGGATCGTCAGGCCTTAGGGTTGATCCGGTTGACGCTATCCAAAAACGTGGAGTTCAATATTATCAAGGAGAAGACAGCGCCAGATTTGTTGAAGGCGCTGTCGAATATTTACGAGAAACTATCGGCTATGAATAAGGTGTATTTGAAGTGGAGGCTGTTTAATCTACAAATGTCTGAAGGTTGATCTGTTATGGACCATATAAATGAATTCAATATGATCGTAAGTCAATTGAATTAGGTGGAGATTAATTTTGAAGATGAAATTAAAGTATTGATTTTGATGTCATCTTTACCCGAGTCTTGGGATACTGTTGTTGCCGCAATCAGCAGTTCTCGAGGATCTGATAAACTGAAGTTTGATGAAATTCGAGATGTCGTTCTCAGCGAAAGTATTCGCAAACGAGAAATTGGAAATTCATCTAGTAGTGCTCTCAGTGTTGACCAACGAGGCACAAGTAAATCAAAGAGTGATCAAAATCAAAAAACCGAGAAAAATCTCCAAACAAACCAAATGTAAAGTGTTGGAGTTGTGGAGAAAAAGGTCACTTTCGGGTAGATTGTACAAAGAGGAAGCAGAATCACAAATCAGAGAATGACGATGATTCGATGCATTTAGCAGAAGACATTAGGGATGCTCTAATCCTCAGTGTGGATAGTTCGATTGAATCTTGGATTTTGGATTCAAGTGTGTCTGTTCATTCGTCTCCAAATAAAGAGTTGTTTCAAAATTTCAAGTCTGAAAGTTTCGAGAAGGTGTATCTTGCCAACAACAAAGATTCGAAGATCGAAGGAAAAGGGGATGTCTGCATAAAAACTTCGGCAGGAAATCAGTGGACATTAAAGGATGTCAGATATATTCCTAGTCTTAAGAAGAACTTGATCTCTATTGGTCAGTTGGATAGCACAGGTTATGCAACAAAGTTTGGTAAGCGTTCGTGGAAGATTGTGAAGGGTGCTATGGTGGTAGCACGTGGCACAAAATCTGGAACTTTATACACCACTGCAGGGTGTATGAACAGAAATGTTGTTGCTTAAGTGTTTTAAATTCAANAATGCTGTTGCTTAAGTGTTTTAAATTCAAATATATGGCACAATACACTTGAACATATGAGCGTTAAAGGAATGAAGATGCTGAAAGAAGTTTTTGGAAGGTCTGAAATTTGTTGATATGAGTCATTGTGAGAACTGCATTATGAGCAAAGAGAAACGAGTTAGCTTCACAAAGACTACCAGAGAATTGAAGAAAAGTACCGAGACAACGAAGCCAGTGGGAGTTGAGGTTGAGTTACAAAATAATTCACAGAGTGATGTTGTAGCAGACACTCAAGAAACTCCTGAGACTATTGCTGAGAAACCAGAGGTGAAGCAAGTGGGAGTTGAGGTTGAGTTGCTGAAAGATTCACATAGTGAAGTTGTAGCGGATACTTAAGAAACTCTTTAGACTGTTGCTGAGAAACCAGCGGTGAAGCAAGTGGGAGTTGAGATTGAGTTGCTGAAAGATTCACATAGCGATGTTGTAGCGGATACTCAAGAAATTTCTGAGATTCTTGATGAGGAACCAGTGGTGAGCAAGTTGGAGTTGCGGTTGAGGTTGAGTTGTTGAAAGATTCACCTAGTGATGTTGTAGCTGATACTCAAGAAACTCCTGAGGCTGTTGCTGAAGAACCGAAAGAGGAGCAAGTGACACGTGAGCAGGTGTTGAAAAGATCATCCAGATCCATCAGATTACCAGATAGGTATGTACCTTCTTTACCCTATTGGTTGGTGACTGATGAAGGGAAACGAAAGCCCCTTGATGAGACTCTACAGTTGGAGGATACAACTAAGTTGGAGCAAGCCATGGATGATGGGATGTCTAGGCTTCAGAAATGCGTTGCTCTTTCATCTGCTGAGGCTGAGTACGTGGCATTAGCTGAAGCTTGAAAGGAGATGATATGAACGACAGACTATCTAGAAGAATTAGACAAGAAGCAGCGTGAGAAGATTCTTCAAGTCGATAGTTAGAGTGTCATGTAGTTGGCGAGGAACCCGGTCTATCATTCAAAACACAGAAGGCGATACCATTTCACTTAGAGGTTAGTTGAAGATGATGATGTATTTGGAGAAGATAGAGGGTACAAGGAATCCAACAAACATTTTGGGTTGACGTTGGAACATTGAGGTTTTGCAAAGCCTCAATTGGTATGGTACAGATTGAGAATGAAATGCTTGGTTGACTGGATTAGTCTCCAAGTGGGAGATTGTTGCGGATGATTGGATCAGTCTCCAAGTGGGAGATTGTTGGGATATGGAGCCTGATGCCTAGATCTGGTAGAGATATATTTGAAAGATATTTTGTAAAGATACGATAGACATATATATGGTAGAGATTTGGTAAAGATTTGATAGAGATATATTTGTTAGATTATATCTCGTAGGTTTAAATCTTTGGAAGCTATATTTAGTAAACTGAAACCATATATATACCCCATTAGGCAGTGCTCTCAAGATGTACTTTCTCTATTCTCTGTTGGTGTACGATACCTAAGGTCATCAATATAAAACCTTTAGCCAATATTCCTCCTTGTAGTTTCTCTCTCCGGTTGTTTGTGTTCATCTTGATCGAGTGTGTGCGTTGTTGAGCGATCCTAACATTTTGTATTAGAGCTAACAACTGGTATCGATCCTAGCAAATATCATTAAAGTATGAAACCAACCAACTCAACATTTTTTCCTAAAAAATATCATTAAAGATTATGAAATGGAAGAGATCTTTAGGAGACTATGAAATGGAAAAAACTATGTGAAAACATAGGGGATAGATCAACGAGAAATGACCAAATAATTCTAATATTAAGAGAGTACACTTTTTGATGGCTCAATGCCAAAATTTTGGCTGATCTGACGTGGGTTTGATTCGCTCGTACCCTTTTCTCCAAGTTTCAATTTTTAGAAAGCATTCAAAGTTAGTATGACTACCTTCTGGCTACTTAAATTTTTTGAATCAATTTTAAAGTTTTTATGCATAATTGAGCTTTGTTTAAATTATTAGGAGTAAGTTTATATGCATAATTAGGCTTAGTTTAAATTATTAGGAGTAGGTTTCTATGCATAATTAAGCTTTGTTTAAATTATTTGGAGTAATTTTCTATGCATAATTGAGCTTAGTTAAATTATTGGGAGTAAGTTTTTATGCATAATTAGACTTAGTTTAAATTATTAGGATCAAGTTTTTATGCATAATTAGGCTTAAGTTAAATTTATGGAATCAAACTTAAATTATTTATGCGTAATTAGGCATAGTTTAAATCCCAGTCATCCTTCGTCTATGCGAAAGCCCTTCAAGTAGCGACCCTGCTCGACGCGTCCTGCACAGACAAGCTACAATTGGGAACAGCACAATCATCCCACACTGCAGCCTAGGGAAAGGGGATAGACCGTAGCCACCCCAGAATTGGTAAACCGCCCCATGGCCGCACTGATAAATGAAGAAGAGCCCCGGTACAGAACATGACCCTTTGTCCTAACTGTCGGTGTCCTCAGACGGGGGAATGCAGGGCAGGAATAGACGCCTGCTACAGATGCGGCTAGGTAGGGCACTTTGCAGCGGATTGCAATCAGAGTAACGATCAGCGTATCGCCCGGCCTGCAGTACAACATCAGAGGGGCCAGGGTGCTCAACATCAGCAGGGGCGAGCTATAGCCCATGCAACAACAGCCAGGCATGCTGACTAGCCTGACGCAGTTGTCACAGGTACGCTACCCATATTTGGCCATCTTGCTTTAGCATTGTTTGATTCGGGTTAAACGCATTCGTTCGTATTAGAGGAGTTTGTAGACCTAGCACACCTAGAGAAAGAACTTTTAGACATTACACTATCAGTGTCCATCCCTACTCACGAGCTGTTGTTAGCTACCCATAGGGTTAAGGGAGGTAGTGTAACAATATCAGGACGTGTCATCGAAGATACACTGATAGTGTTAAGCAAGCAAGACTTCAATGTCATCTTGGGTATGGATTGGCTAGGTGAGAATCGCGTTTTGATAGATTGCGATACTCGAATAGTAACTCTCAGGCTCTCGTCAGGGGACAACTTTACCTACAAGGGAGCAACTTCCAAAGGAGCCCCAAGTGTCATATCATCATTAAGGGCTAAGAAGTGGATTCGTAGTGGCACAAGTGCATTTCTAGCTAGCGTGATCTTAGACAATAGTAACAAAAAAACATCGATACACATTGTCAGGGAGTTCGTAGATGTCTTTCCGGAGGATTTGCCAGGTTTGCCCTCAGCTAGGAAAGTCGATTTTGGGATCGATTTAGAACCAGAAATTGTGCCGATCTCCAAGGCACCTTATAGGATGGCACCTGTAGAATTCAGGGAATTGAAGAAACAGTTACAGGAGCTGTTGGATAAGGGTTTCATCTGACCCAGTGTATCACCCTTGGGAGCCCCTGTTCTTTTTGTCAAGAAGAAGGACAGGTCCATGTGTATTGATTACAGGGAACTAAACAAGGTCACCATAAAGAATAAGTATCCCCTCCTGAGAATTGTCGACTTGTTTGATTAGCTACAGGGAGCAACAATCTTCTCCAAAATTGACTTAAGGTCGGGGTATCATCAGTTGAGGGTCAGAGAAGGGGAGATACCCAAGACAGCATTCAAAAGTCGTTATGGACATTACGAGTTTATCGTTATGTCCTTTGGCCTTACCAATGCACCAACAGTTTTTATGGAACTAATGAACAGGGTGTTTAAGGAATTTTTAGACACTCTTGTCATAGTGTTCATCGACGACATTCTAGTATACTCTAAGTCAAAGGCAGATCATGAAGAACACCTAAGAAAAGTCTTGACAATACTGAGAGCTCAGCGGTTGTATGCCAAGTTCTCCAAGTGCGAGTTTTTGTTGTCTGCAATAGCATTTCTAGGTCACGTGGTGTCAAGCAAGGGGATTACAGTGGACCTACCTAAGATAGAAGTAGTGATGAGGTGGCCAAAGCCGACCACGGGCACAAAGGAAAGGAGTTTTCTGGGGCTAGCTGAATATTACAAAATGTTTGTCTAGGATTTCTCCAAAATTTCCTTAACACCATCTTAGCTAACCAACAAGGCCAAGCCCTTTGCTTGGACTCCAGCTTGCGAACAGAGGTTCCAAGAACTCAAGGAGAGGTTGGTAACCGCACCAGTCCTTGCAGTTTTAGACGGGTCAGGTAATCTCGTGGTGTACAGTGATGCATCAGGGAAAGGTTTAGGGTGTGTGCTAATGCAGAAGGGTAAAGTGATAGTGTGTTCTTCTCGACAACTGAAGGAATATGAACGAAACTACCCCACGCATGACCTCGAGTTAGCAGCGGTAGTATTTACTCTAAAAACATGGCGGCATTACCTGTATGGGGAAAAAGTAAAAGTGTCAAACGATCATAAGAGCCTCAAGTACTTGTTCACGTAGAAGGAGCTCAATATGAGACAAAGGCGATGGTTGGAACTGGTAAAGGATTATAACATAGAGATCCTGTACCATCCAGGAAAGCCAATGTGGTAGCTGATGCATTGAAGAGGAAGGTTGTGCATACTTATGCGATGATCACCACGGAGGAAAGACTACAAGATGAGATGAAGAGGGCTGGGATAGACGTGATGGTTAAAGGTGGTGTTATTCAAATGGCACAGTTAACCATACAGCCCACCATAGGAAGAAAATTATCGACGCTCAGAGGTCTGATGAACACCCTAATAAAGTGTGGAGTAAGACTGAGACAGAGAGACTATCAGGGTATTCTATCTCCTCAGACGGGAACCTGCTATGGCAAAACCGCCTGTGTGTTCCCCGAGACGAGAGAATCTTAAAAGATATTATGACCGAAGTCCATGATATATCTTATTCGTTCCACCCTAGAAGTACGAAGATGTATCAGGATCTGAAAAGATACTATTGGTGATCCGGAATGAAGAGGGACATAGCGGATTTCGTAAGTCGTTGCTTGACCTGCCATTAGGACTGCTACAGCTCCTGAACGTTCCTTAGTGGAAATGAGAAGCAGTCTGTATGGATTTTATCTCGGATTTGTCAAAGACAAAGTAGGGTTTCAACGTCATCTGGGTAGTTGTAGATAGATTGACCAAGATGACCCACTTCATTCAAGGAAAGTTCACATATCGAGTGGATCGGTGGGCTCAGTTATATATCAAGGACATAGTATGCCTGCACGAGGTACCAGCGTCCACAGTATCAGACTGAGACACCACGTTCACCTCTCAGCTTTGGAATAGTCTCCATAAAGCACTAGATTTCTCTGAGTGCTGGGACGAACATCTGCCTTTTATGTTGTTTGCCTACAATAATAGTTATCAAGCGACCATCCAGATGGCCCCCTTTGAGGCACTATATGGGCGTAGTTTTCGAACACCAGTGTTTTAGAAGAGGTAGGCACGCAGCAACTACTGGGACCAGAGTTGGTTTAGGTCACCAACGCAGCGGTGTCGAAAATCAAGCAGAGGATACTCACCGCACAGAGCCGACAGAAAAGCTATGCAGATTTATGTAGAAGGGACCTTGAATTTGAGGTGGATGACCACGTATTCCTGAAAGTAGCCCCTATGAGGGGGGTGTTGAGGTTCGGAAAGAAGGAAAATTAAGCCCAAGGTTCATAGGCCNGTCACAAAGACTCAAAACAATCTCCGCATCTAATACACCTTGTTCATAGCCGACGGTTTTTCGTACATAATCGACAGCGTCTTCAACAGACCTGACGTTGTCTTCTCCTTGATNCGTGTTCCATGTATTCATGCTGCAAAAGTACACTCCAAACCCTACTCATGTAATCGAGCATGAGATGCTTCCTCTTCGGGAAGATCTGTCTTACGAGGAGAAGCCTAGAAGAATTTTAGCTCGAGACACTAGAGGATTGAGAAACAAAGATATTCCCTTGGTAAAGGTCTCATGGGGTAACCACCATGAGGAGAGCTTATCCCGAACTCTTCCAAGGGATATCCACTTTTGGGGACGAAAGTGTTAGAATCGATATCAGTCGTTAGCTCTGATACCAGTTGTTAGGATCGCACAACAACGCACACGCTCGATCTAGATGAACACAAAGAAAAAAAAAAGGATAGAGAAAAGTTGCAAGGAGAACTCTGGCCAGAAGGATTTTGTATTGATGACTTCAGGTATGTACAACAAGAGAGAGTACAGAGAATAGAAAAGTACATTTTCAAAGCTCTACCGTACCAGATATATATATGGTATAGTTTACTATATATAGCTTTACCAGATTTAGCCATCTACTATATATAGCTATTTACCATATATAGCTTTACCGGATATAGCTTTACCATATATAGCTTTACTATATATAGCTTTACCAAATATAGCTTTACCGGATATAACCGTTGACCAAGCTATAAATAAGTATCAGGCTCCATAGCCTAACAATTCTCCCACTTGGAGACTGATCTAGTCAACCAAGAATTTCACTCTCAAACGACCATGAGCATCTTCACTGCACCATACCAATTGAGGTTTTGCACAACCTCAATATTCCAACATCAACACATTTTGTCAACATGTTTGCTGGATTCTTTGCACCCTCTATCTTCTCAAAACACATCACCATCTTCAACTAACCTCCGAGTGAAATGGTATTGCCTTCTGTGTTTTGAATGATAGACCGGGTTCCTCGCCAACAGCATGAGTCTCAGGAGTTTCTTGAGTATCTGCTACAACATCACTATGTGAATCTTTCAGCAACTCAACCTCAACTCCCACTTGGTTCACCTCTGGTTTCTCAGCAAGAGTCTAAGGAGTTTCTTGAGTATCCGCTACAACATCACTCTGTGAATCTTTGAGCAACTCAACCTCAATTCCCACTTGCTTCACCTCTGGTGTTTCAGCAAGAGTCTTCCGGCCCATGCAACCTCCTCTGGAGTTTCAGCGACGCTTCCAGCCGACGCAACCTCCTCTAGAGTTTCAGCGACGCTTCGGACCGACGCAACCCCCTCTGGAGCTTCAGCGATGCTTCCGGACGANTTTTGTCCCTCCAGCCATCAAATCCCAAACTCTTCCAAAAAGGTCATTTTGCCCCTCAAGAAAAACCCCATCAAATCTCCTGCAAAAGAAAAAGAAAGTTAGAGAGAAAATTGAGAGGAAACAAAAAAGAGTTGTCGCGAAGTTCATCTGACCACCGTCGAAATCCACGTTCAAATGAGACCCGTCAAGAATTGAGAGGCTAGCGAGGCCGACACTCCGTCAAGATCCAAGAACGTTTCGTGAGGTAAGGTTCTGAANCGACGCAACCTCCTCTGGAGTTTCAATGACGCTTCCGGTACTTTTCTTCAATTCTCTAATAGTCTTTGTGAAGCTAACTCGTTTATGTTTGCTCATAACGAGGTTCTCACAAGAACTCATAACAATCTCCGCATCAAATTCACCTTTTTCANATTTTTCAAATTTGAGCTTTTCCTATGTGAATTGAGTCCTAAAATGTTGAGATATTCACCTAGGAACAACTCCACGCACGATTAGTGAAGAAGTTTGGCCAAAATCTCGATCCGAAGGTGGAGATCCGAGAATCGTTTGAGAACGGTAAGCAAACTTCCGATGCTCTTAACTCGTCTAGTAGTCAAGCAAAAAATTATGAAAAAAATACCAGGACGTAGCCCGTAACATGATCCAAAACTTTGCCGAAGAAATCATATCGATCTGAACTATGAATCAAAAGATATTAAAATTTGAAAGGGGACTCTGTGTTATGAATTGTAGAGGACAGAGATGAAAAAAAAAAAAAATTCGGCCGGCGAGCGGTGGAGGGCAGCGCGACAGGCGCCGGACACGCGTCAATCGTTGGCTGGAGCAATGCAGCTTTAGTGAGGCGACGACACGTGTCGCCTGGAATGCCTGAGTTAAACCGCAAACCCGAGCCGAGCCAAGCTGAACCGCACCGGCCGACCTGCGACTGCACAGAAGCTGCCGCGTGTGGTCAGTGCACTGCCAGCGCGTGATATGGCCATTTTGGCCCGTTTGCCCTTTGTTTGCCTGATTGTTGTCCCGATTCAAGTTCTAATACTGTTTGTATGTGAATAGGGACCTAATTTAAGAAAATTAGTATTTTCGGACACCTCACGGGTAAAGAAACGCTAGCGAAAAGGCAAGCGTCAACCAGGTAAGTCACCACCCGATTTTTAGGAAGAAATACTTGTAGGATTCGCTTGGATGTCATGCATGCTAATACCGAATTATCTGAGTGTTGCTTGTATGTTTTAAGCTTCCGCCGTATGTATGCATGCATTTAATTTATGTTGGAATTGTGTATTCCGCGTTCCGGGTGCTTGATAGATGAGTTTGTCCCATTGAGCGCGAACTTCGTGTTCTGGGTACTTGATGGAGGCCATCGCCCAGTTGAGCCGACGTGCCTAGTTTGCATGAATGATGTTAGAAGACGGTTGCATGCACACTCTGTTATTTGCTAGGGCCTATTTCTATGATAGGCCTAGGGAATTACTGTTAGGAGCGATACGTCGCTCTAGCAATACTTAACTTTTCCCTAGGAACTTAGCGGATTACCATGGCAACAAGGTACCTCAAGAGTGTTCATAGATTGCTAGTGTGAGAATGGTATCTATAGCTTCGTGGGAGGACCAAGGGTTCTTGACCAGTTCTTACTACTTGTAGCCATTTCGCATGGGAAATGTGTCCCCACGTTGTACAACCCATTAGCTGCATGAGAATGGGTTGGGTCACGCCCCCCATAGGGGGACTATATGGGCTTAGGGGTATTCAGCACACCCCTAGGCTAGATACCATGTAGTCCCAGATAGCCATGTAGAGGTAGCGCCTCAGAGAGAGATACCGACCATATCAGCTTGGCGTAAGGAACCTCTAGGTGTTTAATGAAAGGACGACGAACCGACGAGACCAAAGGGGCAACCCCAAGGGACTAAGATTAGAACCAGATGTCCTATAACCGAATTAGAAGACCGCGGGAACCTGTTAAGTTAGGATGCGAAGAGAGCCTACAATTAGGTGCCTTACTGAATATAATTTTTTTTACTCATCGTTGCTAAGTTTTCCTTTTCCACGAGCGCGAGGCGTCGGTCAAGAGCGGGTGTGATGGAGACGGGGATTGTCACAGAAAAATGGGTTGTCCCAAGGCGTCAGTTCTGTTAATATAATACATGCGGAAGCAATTTGGATCTTAAGCACTTTTAGAATTTCAGTTATAGTAAATAACTAGCATGTTCATAAGTATTAAAACTGAATGATTTTGAATACTAACCTTTTGTAGTTCAAATTTCTTTTTCCTCACGAACTGGTTTCGAACCACCACTAGTGTCTTCTCCATTATCCTCCGGCCTTAGAACGAGATTGTGGAATCCGGTGAGTGACTAAACTTGGGAGGAATTTTGTATATATGAAGAGAGTGTTTGTGAGAGGTTTTTCTCAAGGTTTTTCACCAAGAAGACCTTTCATGTATCTTGATCACTCTATTTATAGAGTCATGCTTGCATGTTCATGCAAATTTGAGATCACCAAATTTTGACACTCAAAATTCCACTCAAATGTTTGGGATTATGTGTCAAGCATGCATGTTTGAGTTAACAAAATTTTGACACCTCAAAATTCCACTCAAGCTTGTGGGGTTTATTTGGCAAGCATGCAAGTTTGGTTAAACCAAATTTTGACACCTCAAAATTCCACTAACATGGATTTTTCCATTTTTCCATTAAATGAAATCAACATTTTGACTTTCTTCATTTTAATTCAACAATTAATTTGAATAATTAATTTCAAATTAAAGTAATATTAAATGATTAATTAAAATATTTAATGAATATTTAATATTAACTCAAATACCAATCCCAATCAGTTCTGACACATATTTGATTAAAATATTTAAAACGTATTTAAATATCTCAAATTCTCTCTTTTTGTTTAATTGGTAAATAAAACAAAAATGCGGTTAAATATATTGTATATATGTAGCGCATATTCCCTAATTTGAATTCGAACACTTCGAACTCACTCGTCACATTGTTCTATGGTTTAGTCCGATATGAGCTAGATCATCCCAAGGATCTGCTTCGCTGCACCTAAATCTTTCATCTTAACTACTGAAGACAAGCTTGCCTTTAGGTGGTTTATCTCCCTCATACTTGATCCAGCAATTAGTATATCATCCACATACAGGAGTAGAAACACATAAGAATCAGTGTATTTCTTGAGGTAGCAACACTGATCCTTTTCACTTCTGTGGAAACCACTCTTGCTCATGAAGGAGTCAAACTTCTTGTACCATTGTCTCGGTGCTTGTTTCAGTCCATACAAGCTCTTATTGAGCTTACACACCATGTGCTCCTTGCCTGGAGCTGCAAATCCTTCGGGTTGTTGCATATAGATCTCCTCATCTAGATCTCCATGTAAAAATGCCGTTTTTACATCCATTTGCTCAAGGTGCAAATTCTCCGATGCAACAATACTCAGTAGAATTCGGATAGTAGTTAATTTCACAACTGGAGAAAAGATCTCAGCATAATCAATGCCTTTTCTTTGTGAATATCCTTTAACTACTAACCGAGCCTTAAACCTCCTTCTGCCATCTGGTTCAACCTTGATTTTGAACACCCATTTGTTCAACAGAGCTCTCTTTCCTGTAGGCAACTCAGTCAGCACCCACGTATTATTCCTTTCAAGTGAGCTCATCTCATCATCCATGGCTTGCTCCCACTTAGTTGAATCTTCCACTTGTAGGGCCTCATCAAAGGACTCTGGTTCTCCTTCGTCAGTCAGCAACAGATAGTGTAATGAGGTTGAATATCTGTCTGGTGCTCTGGTAGTTCTGGATGATCTTCTCAACACCTGTTCAGGTGCAACTTGCTCCACGTCTGGTTCTTCAGCAATAGGATCAGCCACGTCTGGTTCTTCAGCAATAGGATCAGGAGTTTCTTGAGCTTCTGTTGTACCATCACTGTGTGAATTTTCTTGCCACTCAAATTCAACTCCCACTTGCTTCGTAGTCTCAGAGTTTATCTTCTCTCTGTCCTTGTACATGACATTTTCATCAAAGGTCACATCACAGTGTCTTAGGATCTTCATATTTTTCTCATCCCAAAACCTATACCCGAACATGTCAGAGCCATAGCCTATGAAGTAGCATTTCACAGCCTTAGCATCAAGCTTATCTCTCTTCTCTGGATCAACATGAACATACGCAGTACAGCCAAAGGTTCTCAAGTGAGAGTACTTGAGTTCTTTTCCTGTCCATACTTCTTCGGGCAATTTGAACTTCAAGGGTACTGACGGCCCTCTATTAATCAAATATGCTGCAGTTGTCAAGATGGACCCGATGACCTCCATTGCAGTTGTCAAGAGGTCCACCACAGAGCCCCACTTTGTCAATGAAGCAATTAGTGGGCATGTTCTGAAACGAAGTTATTGAAGAGATCGGATCTCTCACGTTATTCTATATTGCTATGCCGTAGCAAAATTAGTAGATTTTGTACTTACAGTAGAATGACTATATTTGTTCGATTGTTTCTTACCTATTAACTAGCATTTTGTTTGTCAAGAAAAACATATTGATTCGATTAAACTGAAACAAAAGCTCAGACAAAATTTGTGAAAAATCAAATGATTAACTACTAAATTTATGTAATATTTATAATATTACAATTATTAGAACAAAAATATATTTATGGATATAATAAAAAAAAATAAAAAAGATGTTAAAGTAATATTCTTGTCCATTTATCTCAAATTTCATTTTATTTTACTTTTCTTTTTCTTTTTTACTTTGAATTTATAAAATTAGGTTGAAAAAGTAATTTATGAAAAAACAATACTATGTGAATAAGTGCGACTTTTTTGTAAAATAAAGGTACATGAATCGCCTAAGATCACATCCTTATAAGAGCGACCGTGAGGATAAGACGACTAAGAAATGTTTAAGAGACTTGAAAGTCACTACCTATACAACCAAGGAGCATCTTTCTTTATGGTAGCTCGATCATAGGACTACATGGTTAAGCATGCTTTACTCGGAGAAATTATATGTTGGGAGACCTTTCAAAAAATTTCCTAGGATGCATGTGAATGAGGACAAAGCATGTTGGAAAGACTATATTGGTCTATCGAGAGAGTTTTCATGCTTAGAAGCGAGGAGTAATATCACAATTCCATTCTTCTCACACGAGTCGCAACTATCTTGAAAACATAAAATATATTTGAAGCAATTAAAATAATTTTTGACTCTGTATGACACCTGCTCCTATTTGTGTCCATCCTCGACCAGCTTCTTCTTATCAATTGAAAAACAAGAAAAATCTTGAATGAGTATAAAGACTTAGTAAGTAGCCTACTTATAGGCTCTTAATTGTGTCGTTAAGGTGTGCTTGGTACAAATATTCAATAGGTAGGCTACCTATAGGCTCTAAATCGTGTCCTTAATGTGCACTAGGATATCACACTTTTTCTTGTCATATTCTTGACTGAACAACTTCTCATCTTTAAGTTCAATTCTAGAGTTTAAGTTCTTGTCATGATCTTGCTCAAAAATCTTGGTTTTGGGATGTGAGTTCATAATCTATGTTCTTGCCTAAGTGTCTTAGTTCCAAGGTTCATGAATCTTAATAATGAGAACTTGGATCTTGAAACATGTTCTAGTCCTCATCCTTAATTCTTAGTTTTTGTCTTTGTCCTTCATCTTGTTCTTGGTTTCTATTCTTATTTCTTATTCTTGTTTGTCATTTAGTTTCCTAAGACACTCTCCTTGGAATTATAGTACAAGACCTGAACCTGATAACCTGTGTCCAAGAATTCATGCGTTCCAAGCAACACAATCTTAATCTATGTCCAATGCTTCATGCGTTTCAAGTGACGTAGTTTTAACCTGTATTCAGGGCTTTATTCATTCCTTACAATTCAATCTGAAACCTACGCCATAGGCTTATTACATTCCATGTGGTGTAATTTAAAACCTACATCCAAGGGTTCATATGTTCCAAGTGACGTTGCCTGGAATCCTATGAGAAGGGAATGAACTCTTCATCCACATAGCGGAAGCATTGGGAACCATTTTGATTTTTATTAAGAATTAAAACAAGGTAATAAATAAGAGAGAGAATTCTACCTTTGTAGAAACCATAGCTTGCAAAACTTCTTGGAGTATTCCAACCATGAAAAAGTTCTCCACCGTACCTAGGTTTTCATCCAAAAAAAAAAAAAAAAACAAAGCAGTAGTATTATACCGAGTGTCTTGTATTCTCTTTTCGTTTGGTGTCAATAAAGAGTGCGAGTGTTTCCCACAGTGAGTTGTGTTCAACAATCTTGTATCAAAGCGAGGTCGATGTAGGTTGTCTGATCTTTTGGAATTCTTAATATGCTTTGTGGTTGAAGCTTTGTCTGATCTTCCACGTCAGAAACGATTTCTTGAGATTTTTGGTGAGTGAGTTTATTTGTTTCGTGAGTAGTCTTCGACTCTGCAAGTATTGTATGTATAGCAAACACGATGGGTATCCCCGAATGCATGAGCACACATTAATTCATGAGGTTCCAATTTTTTTCCACTTGAAACATTATTAAATATAATCCCGCTATCATTTTATTCGTATCATACCATTTCTCATATTAGTTATTATATCGTTCATGCTTATACCGGGGTTATATTTCTTACTATTTATCGTTTTTCATGTCATTCGTATCATGTTATACATGCAATTCACAAGACGTAACGTAACATTTTCAAGCTTTCAACATAACGTTTCGTAACACGCAATTCATACAGTAAATACCTTACCAGTCACATAATGCAATCCGAGCATAAAATATCACATCACATTATATCTTACATCAATTCATCCAAGACAACATAACGTTCACGTTGTATAACATTTACGTATTAAATCATAACAGTCTCAACATACAAATTATGACACATGGGAAACCAAAGGCATGTACCACCATACAACGTACAATTTCACGACGGTAGGGCCACTTACTTGGTTGACCTAGACCGAAGCTACTACGGCTCCATGATGCTAGTGCTACTTAACATTGCTCTCTGAAATTTAATTCCGCCTAATGTATCCAACAATCATAAATTAGTAGTANAGAGAGAGAATTCTACCTTTGTAGAAACCATAGCTTGCAAAACTTCTTGGAGTATTCCAACCATGAAAAAGTTCTCCACCGTACCTAGGTTTTCATCCAAAAAAAAAAAAAAAAAAAAAGNAACCATGGCCTTACGTGTTTTGAAAACATCATTAAAACGACACAAAAAAAGACTAAATAAAATAAATAAGTGTTTAAGTTAAAAACATCCTATTCTAGCCTAAGTTTAAGAAAATAAATAACTATCCTATGCATATGCCATGGTCTCGAGTTGCGATGCCGTCGTCAGCCGTACAGAAATGCCTTACCTTAACCTGAAAAATGTAGTAGCACATGGCTTGAGTATTNTTTTTTCCACTTGAAACATTATTAAATATAATCCCGCTATCATTTTATTCGTATCATACCATTTCTCATATTAGTTATTATATCGTTCATGCTTATACCGGGGTTATATTTCTTACTATTTATCGTTTTTCATGTCATTCGTATCATGTTATACATGCAATTCACAAGACGTAACGTAACATTTTCAAGCTTTCAACATAACGTTTCGTAACACGCAATTCATACAGTAAATACCTTACCAGTCACATAATGCAATCCGAGCATAAAATATCACATCACATTATATCTTACATCAATTCATCCAAGACAACATAACGTTCACGTTGTATAACATTTACGTATTAAATCATAACAGTCTCAACATACAAATTATGACACATGGGAAACCAAAGGCATGTACCACCATACAACGTACAATTTCACGACGGTAGGGCCACTTACTTGGTTGACCTAGACCGAAGCTACTACGGCTCCATGATGCTAGTGCTACTTAACATTGCTCTCTGAAATTTAATTCCGCCTAATGTATCCAACAATCATAAATTAGTAGTATTGTAACGACCCGAAATTTTCTACTTAATTTAAGGTCGCTACTGTATATGTACCATAAACATTGAATGCAAAAGACTTCATTTAAATTTCATAAAACATAACATTTATCTTAAAACACAACCATGGCCTTACGTGTTTTGAAAACATCATTAAAACGACACAAAAAAAGACTAAATAAAATAAATAAGTGTTTAAGTTAAAAACATCCTATTCTAGCCTAAGTTTAAGAAAATAAATAACTATCCTATGCATATGCCATGGTCTCGAGTTGCGATGCCGTCGTCAGCCGTACAGAAATGCCTTACCTTAACCTGAAAAATGTAGTAGCACATGGCTTGAGTATTTAAAGAAATACTCAGTAAGTGACAAGGGTTAAATGCAACAATCACATCCAAATGAGATGAAGGGACCTATCTTTCAATCTGTCTTCCTACGNTATATCGTTCATGCTTATACCGGGGTTATATTTCTTACTATTTATCGTTTTTCATGTCATTCGTATCATGTTATACATGCAATTCACAAGACGTAACGTAACATTTTCAAGCTTTCAACATAACGTTTCGTAACACGCAATTCATACAGTAAATACCTTACCAGTCACATAATGCAATCCGAGCATAAAATATCACATCACATTATATCTTACATCAATTCATCCAAGACAACATAACGTTCACGTTGTATAACATTTACGTATTAAATCATAACAGTCTCAACATACAAATTATGACACATGGGAAACCAAAGGCATGTACCACCATACAACGTACAATTTCACGACGGTAGGGCCACTTACTTGGTTGACCTAGACCGAAGCTACTACGGCTCCATGATGCTAGTGCTACTTAACATTGCTCTCTGAAATTTAATTCCGCCTAATGTATCCAACAATCATAAATTAGTAGTATTGTAACGACCCGAAATTTTCTACTTAATTTAAGGTCGCTACTGTATATGTACCATAAACATTGAATGCAAAAGACTTCATTTAAATTTCATAAAACATAACATTTATCTTAAAACACAACCATGGCCTTACGTGTTTTGAAAACATCATTAAAACGACACAAAAAAAGACTAAATAAAATAAATAAGTGTTTAAGTTAAAAACATCCTATTCTAGCCTAAGTTTAAGAAAATAAATAACTATCCTATGCATATGCCATGGTCTCGAGTTGCGATGCCGTCGTCAGCCGTACAGAAATGCCTTACCTTAACCTGAAAAATGTAGTAGCACATGGCTTGAGTATTTAAAGAAATACTCAGTAAGTGACAAGGGTTAAATGCAACAATCACATCCAAATGAGATGAAGGGACCTATCTTTCAATCTGTCTTCCTACGGTGCTGTTCTAATGGGTAATTTGGACGTGTACCATATACTCTACACACAGCCCATACGTGCGAGTATGGGCTCACCAGCAAGTTCGCACTCCACTGGGCCACTTTTCTTGTCGGGCGAGCATACTCTGGGAGCTCCTTAGGTCGGACACCCGTTAGAACTAGTAACCGTCATGGCGCTATGCAAAACATAACGATCGTTGTCCTGCTATTGGATGTACGTGTCCGTACCCTCGTGATGGAATAGGGGTATCCCCCAATGCATGAGCACACATAATGCATGAGGTCCCAAAAAATTTCTATTTTCATTATCATTTAATACAACCCCGCTAGCATTATGTACATATCATATCATTTTTCATATCGTTTCAAATATCGTTCATCATTCATATCATATCGTTTCTCATTCTTTAGTTCTCAAATCATACATAATTCTAACGGAGTAATATTTCATGTCATTTATCGTCATTTCATGTCATTCATATCATACTGTATACACACAGTTTAAGAGACCTAACATAACGTTCTATGCTTTTAACATAACATTTCATTATATACATATCATACCATGACATATTGCATCACAATGCATCATATCATAAACAAATCATAAAGTAAACACTTCGTAGTCACATCTTTCTAACTTATCATAGTCTTAATGTTCTTATACCTATCACAGATATATCGTTACGTGAGCGTACCTTAGTCATATCATCACAAGAACGTATCCTAACGCTATCGTTCTATCAATCTATCACAAACCTATCCCTTTTTACCCGTAACCTAACCATATTCTTCCACCAATCTCTCTTATCCATATCACTTCAGTATGTAACCTAGCCTTAACGTTTCATGAACGTATTTTACTCCTATCATTACATTTCGTTTTGTGCATCCTTATCGTATCCTATCTCAAACATATCCTTGAACACATCGTACCGTAATTATTATCATATAATTCACATATTATAACATATACATAACATATAAGAAGCATATCGATCCACAGACAATTCACACATATCCGTATATATGACACGTGCAGAACCACGGGGCACGTGTCAACATCAAATATAACCATGCCGATAGTAAGGCAACTTACCTGGTTAGCTTAAGTCGTTGTCACGAATATATCTTGAATAAAGTTTGATTCCGTCCTTTGAAATTCGAGTCAACCTATGTGAGCCCATGACATCAGTTTCAAGTTTGAACTCTACAAAATTATTTCGCTAATTTACATTGGTCCATTGTTAAAAGTCTTGAAATGTTATATATCCATAATTATATTTTTATTAAAAATCTTATTTTTCATGGTTACTGTTGTATAAGAAAGTAATACGACAATTTTAAGTTATTCTGGGCTTTACTACTCTTTCAAGTTATTTTGAGCTTTACTACTCTTTCAAGTTATTTTGAGCTTTACTACTCTTTCAAGTTATTTTGAGCTTTACTACTCTCTCTATTTACCCTCTGTATTTACGTTTCTCCCTATATTTATAGTTGTGGTTTTTAATTATTTAATTTATTATTTATCTGTTGCCTTTTAATTATGTTCTCATATTTATCTGTTGTAATTTTGTTCTCATGTATTCCAAATTTAAGTGGATCTCTGTTTCCAGCCTTTTAATTGTGTTCTCGTGTATTCCAAATTTCTAGTGGATCTCTGTTTCCAAATCTTTCTTAATCTTAGTGTTTCCTACTCAAAGTTTTTTTTGGTCATTCTATTTTAATCTATTCATTTGGCTACGGATAAAAATTTAATCTAATATTACTAATATGACATGATTTACTACAATTGTATATAATCGTATAAATGATTGACATCTAGTTTCTAACTCAAAACTAGACCATGGTAATAATTGAATGAAGATTTAACAATAATTGGTTGTAATTTCTAAAAAAAAAATAGGATAAGAGAAAATGAAGATTTAATATATACCTTATCTTCACGTAAATCTCCACTGAATCTCAACTGGGTAAAGGCCATTCCCATTTTTTTTTTAGTAAATCTGACCATTATTGTTTTTTCTTTTTGCAGTAAAGTAACTGTTACTTTCTGACGTAAGGATGGGTTGAGGAGAGATAATTGTGGGAAAAAATGAGAGGTTAGTAGAGAGGAGTGGAGAAAGGTTGTTTTTTTTTTAATTAATTAATTTATATTATTATTATTATTATTAACTATTTTTTTATTTGTTTATTTCTTTATTTATTTTTTAGCTATTACAACTATGGGAGTTTACTCGCCTAATCTTGCATGAAATAATTTTAAACATACTCCTAATGATTTAAACTATGCCTAATTATGCATAAATAATTTAAGTTTGATTCCATAAATTTAACTTAAGCCTAATTATGCATAAAAACTCGATCCTAATAATTTAAACTAAGTCTAATTATGCATAAAAACTTACTCCCAATAATTTAAACTAAGCTCAATTATGCATACAAACTTACTCCAAATAATTTAAACAAAGCTTAATTATGCATACAAACTTACTACAAATAATTTAAACAAAGCCTATTTATGCGTAGAAACTTACTTCTAATAATTTAAACTAGGCTCAATTATGCATAAAAACTTTAAAATCGATTTAAAAAATTTAATTAGCCAGAAGGTAGTCATACTAACTTTGAATGCTTTCTAAAAATTGAAATTTGGAGGAAAGGGTACGAGCAAATCAAACCCACGCCATATCAGCCAAAATTTTTGCATTGAGCCATCAAAAAGTGTACTCTCTAACTGACTCGAACCGTTCATTTAGGATGATAAAATGAAGTTAAAACTCAAATTGAAAGACGAAATCATCAAAGTTAAGGTAAGGATCCAATCTACTATAATCCATCTTAGTTAGTAAAAAATTCTATTATTCACCCAACCTTAGCCAATTTTCCCAACAAAAATAATAATAAAAAACTTCCATTTCTCAAGCTACTCTAAAGAATGATTCCACACCTACTTCATTAAGAACAATGTCTAGCTTAAGCTTGGGGTATTTGATGGTGTTAATATAACACATGCGGAAGCAATTTGGATCTTAGGCACTTTTAGAACATCAATTATAGTAAATAACTAGCATGTTCATAAGTATTAAAACTTAATGAGTTTAAATACTAACCTTTTGTAGTTCAAACTCCTTTTGCCTCACGAACCGGTTTCGAACCACCACTAGTGTCTTCTCCACTATTCTCCGGCCTTAGAACGGGATTGTGGAATCCGGTGAGTGACTAAACTTGGGAGGGATTTTGTATACGTGAAAGAGAGTGCTTGTGAGAGGTTTTTCATCAAGATGAAGAATCCCTTCCAAGTATCATGATCACTCTATTTAAAGAGTCAAGTTTGCATGTTCATGCAAACTTGAGATCACCAAATCTTGACACTTAAAATTCCACTCAAATGTTTGGGATTATGTGGCAAGCATGCATGTTTGAGTTAACCAAATTTTGACACTCAAAATTCCACTCAAACTTGTGGGGTTTATTTGGCAAACATGCAAGTTTGGTTAAACCAAATTTTGACACCTCAAAATTCCACTAACATGATTTTTCCATTAGATGAAAGTCAACATTTTGACTTTCTTCATTTTAATTAGATGAAAGTCAACATTTTGACTTTCTTCATTTTAATTCAACAATTAATTTGAATAATGAATTTCAAATTAAAGTAACATTAAATAATTAATTAAACTATTTAATTAATATTTAATATTAATTCAAATGCCAATCCCAGTCAATTCCGACACATAATTGATTAAGATATTTAAATCTTATTTAAATATCTCAGATTCTCTCTTTTCGTTTATTTCGTAAATAAAATAAAATTGCGGTTAAATATATCGTATATATGTAACGCATATTCCCTAATTTGAATTCGAACACTTCGAACTCACTCGTCACACTGTTCTATGGTTTAGTCCGATATGAGCTAGCAGAGGGACCTAATGGACCTATAGATCATGGGCTCCAACGATTCAAGATTAACCGATTAAACTCATTAACCTGGTTAACCAACATTCGTTAACTACTAGGACACTCCACTATAGCCTAGTAGTTGCACTCCCCTCACTATAGATATATTTCTGTCCATCTGATATAACCATGATTAGTAAGTCGATCCTTCACAGGTTGTTCGTAACTAGAGCTGGGTCAATTTACCGTTTTACCCCTAAAGTTACTTCTTGTTCCTTATGTCTCACTGATCCTCTAATGAACAATTGGTTTGTGGTCCAACCAGTAAACCGAATCCCTCTCAGGCCAATGAGAGGGTGGGGCCCCTTGTTCAAGACCTGGAGTCAGTGCTTAAGGGAACTACCTCTCTTCTATCCCTAAAAGTGGGTAGGAGTGAATTCCATCTTGCACCCCACGTCCCCAGCCATTCACCCAGTCTTACCCCTGAAATGGGAGGCCTATTGAGTCGGCGAACTAGAGCCACTCTCACCCATGCAAATCTAAGGATAATTCCGAATAAACAGGAGTTCATGGTTAGCTCAGGATTAAAACCGAGTTACCTAGGTTATCGAATGAAAAGAAAATCAGTCTCAACAGTAAACGACATTATAAAGTGAGAGTGGTTTTCTTCATGGTCCGATCTTATGCAATACTCATTGCATAGGACGCCCCCACTCACATGTCTCCACATGTACAATTTAGTGATCACATTGTTTATATCATATACAAAAGTGGGCCGCATCCATAGTGTCCCCAGAATAAGGTACTCAGCCTTATCCTTATACTATAGATCATTTTGACTGTATATACTTGAACTTGATCCACTCTTATGTCTCTACATATAGTTCAAGTAAACATACTATAGCCAGAGTGTTCTTAGTCTATTGGATTTAGATTAATGATCATAAAGTTCACTTTATTCAATAACAATCTTTACTGAATAAACAACAATAATAACTTTATTGAAAATAGAATATGTTTTTGTTTACAAACTATGAGTTTTAGGACATAAAACCGAACAGTATTAAAATAATTCTATCACCCCATGTTAAATAATAAAAAAAAATATATATACAAACTCAATACCACTCCTCTTCAACCTAAAACTTATACTTTCAATGCTAAAATAACAAAAGCAATCAGATTGCCCCAATTGCTTCTTGTCAGGCAACTTGCATCACCAAAGGTGTATGGACGGAAGGTAATGAGGATGTAAAAAAATAATAATAATAAATAGAGTTTTCCTTATTGTTCAGATAAGTTGTATTACAAACGTGGTCATACTGACAACTTTAGAATGTTAGCAAAAGAGTCGAGCTAAGTGAGAATGAGTGTTAACCTAAATAGTCATCTCTTGAAGACCTTAAGTGATTTGCACCAAGAATGGAGGCAACTAGAGAATTGGGAAGGACTTGATGGATTCTTGGGAGAGAAAAAAATATGACAAGAGAAAGTTAATGAACTAAATTATGAAGTCAAGTCACAAAAGCAAAGGTAAAAAGAATGACATCATCCTTGAAATGTTTTGGGTATACGATGGAAGTGATGAATGTATTATTTTTCTTATAGGATTTGGTTGCAAGTACAGGGTGAAATGTGGGGGAAAACTGAGGTGAGGAATGAGAGAATAATTACTCAAGGATGAGCAATGTATGAAGTTCGGGGGTGTGATAACTCTAAAAAAAAGAGTTATATCAAGTCTTTTTGTAGTTAATTTTTCACTCATACAAACGATTTTCTCGTTAATTTCTCCATTTATTCTAATTAGTAAACATGAATAGTTCATTGTGTTTCATAGGCAAAGAATATCAATTTTCATAAATTGAATCTAATTGTACATTTAATTGAGTTATTTGGTAAAATTTCAGAACATTTATGTTGAACCATGATGCTGCAACAAATCTGGAAACAACTCTACTTGCAATCTGGAAACAATTTGCTAACCCTAATACTGAAACAATAAGAAACCCAAATTTTTCGGGGTTGACATGAAAATTATAATCCAAATTAGCAAGCCATGTGGGTCATTTACTACCAAATTATGAACATGGTAGGTGAACAATTTACTTATTTTCATCTCTAAATGGGAAGAAGCAAACAATATAAAAGGAGAAATGTTACCTAAAATGAGAGGAGGGCCTCAAAAGAGACAAAAAGGGAATAGCTCTGCCGTTGTGAGACTAGAGAGTTAGAAAAAAAAGAACCTTAATCCAGCCATCGTTGACAGCAGAAGGAAAAGAAACCAAAAAGGATAGATTAAGGCAAACAAGTGGATGTGGGAGCTCAACGGAATGGAACTTCCATTGAAGGACAACAACAAAGCCCGATGACTCTCTTTTCTTATTCTATCAATTTTTCTTGATTAAGATATGTATGGATTCCTTTGTTTAATTTAGTTTGTCTCGAGAGGCGAGAGAGTTTTATGTAGTTTAAGTATGTTGATTGTGTGGTCTTAGTTTCTATTTAATACTCTCATTCCATTGAAAGAATAGTCGAAAGAAATAGAAGGTTAGGAATAATTTCTTCTATAGAACCATTATGGAAGTAATCACCCATGACCCTCGAATGTAGGCTTGGAAATCTATTAAAGAAACTAAAATCAACCACAAAGTTTAACAACTTATCTATTTAATCTCTCTTAGACGAATCTTGTTCATTATTGTTGATTTTCTCGCTGCGCTATGTTTTTCGGCAGCATTGACACTCTGCATAATTTTATGTAATTAGTTTAAAATCACCAACACCCATTTGAATGATACCATAGACTTGTTGAATTTCCAGCAACAAAAGCAACGAAAAATAGGTTCTCTATGAAATCAATAATTTACTTATTACTGGCTACTTGTGATAGTTTATACTTGCACTTTTTCTTGTGAATTTTACATAAAATAGAACGAAAAATACCAAGAGAGAGAGAGAGAAAGAAAAGAAGATATTAGAAGTACTAGATTGTTATACTAGTAAATATAATAGCAAACATATATTCTTATTTATAAAGTAATTCTTAAATATATTATGAATTATAGTATCAAATAAATTGTATGTCACTCGGTATTGTATTGTTAGACATATTATATTCCAAAAAGTATTAAATCTAAAGGGAAAGATTAAGAATTAGTTAAATACTTAAAAAAAAAATTTAGGAGTTAGAATTACGGAAGGAATTTAGTGAATATCTTTAATAAGGTGAAGCACCTTGGCATAAGTGAGAACGAATTCGAGGGGCAAAAGCAAGCTAATTTGGAGTTAAATAGAACTTAGGCTAAGGCCATTCAAGTAAGTGGTCTTACTATTGGCATGGTTATATTTGATGTTGACACATGCCTCGTAGTTCTGTACATGTCATATATATCAATATGTGTGAATTGTTTATGGATCAATATGCTTGTAATATGATATGAATATGTTATAATATGTGAATTGTATAATAACACTTACAGTACGAGGTGTTCAATGATATGTTTGAGATAGGATACGAGAAGTATGCACTAAACGTAATGTAACGATAGGAGTAAGATATTGTAAGGATTGGGCTGACTCGATGACTCTAAAAGGCGGGTAAATTTTTCCTTCTTGATAAAACCATTAAAATTTAAAACATAATTTACATTATATCAAATTAGTGTGCGCAAATTAGTCTTTTAAAATACAACATAATAGTTAAAAGACATAATAAGGAATAGACGCAAAACATTTTAAAACAAAGGTTTGAGGACGACGACTGAGGTTAGTCTATGACACCTGCTCTAGAGTCTGCTCTCGACCTTGACCAACTCCTTATCACCTGGAAAAAAAATGGAGAATAAGGAATGAGTACAAGACTCAGTAAGTAGCCTACTTGTAGGGTCTTAATCGTGTCCTTGATATGCTAGGGTACCACGATCTTTATTCTTGCTTGTTCTCGATCTTGTTCTCGTTGTAAGTACTTAGGCCCCTTTAATTCTTGTTCTTGACTTGGGGTTCTTATCTTGATCTTTCTTGAGGACCTTGGTCCTTGAATTCTAAAACCTTGGTTTTCCTTTAAGGGCCTTAGTACTATGGTTTTTTTGGTTCTTGATCTTTTGTTCCTAGTTCTTGTCCATAGAACTAGGATCTTGATCCTTGTTCTATTCCTTGATCTTTTTCTTGTTCCTTGTACTTTCTTGGTTCTTGTTTTGTTCTTGATTCATTCTCCAAGACACTCCCCCTAGGATTTACGGCACTAGACATGCACCTGACAACCCTGTGTCCAAGGCTTCATGCGTTCCAAGCGACACAGCCTTAACCTACGTCCAAGGCTTCATGCATTCCAAGCGACACAGCCTTAACCTACGTCCAAGGCTTCATGCGTTCCAAGCGACGTAGTCTTAACCGCATCTTAGGGCTTGCCCTTCAATATGATCTGCTTAATCCTATGCCTAAGGCTTCATGCGTTCCAAACGGCATAGTCTGAAAACCTACATCCAAGGCTTCTTACGTTCCAAGCGATGTAGTCTTAATACTGCATCAAGGGCTTGCCCCATAATACAGTCTACTTAACCTATGCCCAAGGTTTCATGTGTTCCAAGCGGCATAGTCTGGAAACCTACATCCAAGGCTTCTTACGTTCCAAGCGATGTAGTCTTGATACTGCATCAAGGGCTTGCCCTATAATACAGTCTGCATAACATACGCTCAAGGCTTCATGCGTTCCAAGCAGCGTAGTCTAAGTCATGAGCATGCTGTATCGTGGGAGGTCTTAAGAGGTTCTTGATTCGTGGCTAATGTAACGTACTTTCTTCTTGTTCCTCCGTGACTTTAGACTACTCCCCTTAATAGACCGTAAAGGTCACTTGCTTTGTGCATACTTAAACATGGCATCCTACAAGTCTGCAGGGCATCCCTTCTAAGTGAGGAAAACATGAGACATGACATCCTGCAGAGGAAACATGGTGTAGTGCATCCCACCTAGAAGAGGAATTCCTAGGCACCGCTTGGTGGGAGGTCATGGGTCACTTTAGACATGACTAGAGTATTACCTAGCATTCTTGAGTTCCTTGCATTCTTCTTACTTGGGTAGTTGTAAAGCGTGTGCGTTGTTGTTCTTGGTTCTTAATCTTATAAGTTTCTAAGTTCTTGATTTCTTGAGGAATAAGTTGTAACTTGTATTTGTAACCATATGAACCCATCTTAGTGTGAGTTGTTCTAGAAGGTCATAGATTCCTAGGGAGTTCTTTAAAGAGTCCTAGAAGAGTTTAGAGTACTGAGCCTATTCCTGTCATCTTGCAAGTACTATCATTGTCCATGTAGACAACTCCACCATTGAACTCTTTGAAGTCCAAAAACATCTCTCTGTTGAAACACATATGATAGGAGCACCCAAAATCAAGAATCCATTCACTTGTTTGGCTGACTGATAAGGAGATCGTCAAGGAATTATTTGTATCAGTGTCGTCATCTCTAACCACATTGGACTTCGACCCCTTCTCTTTCTTTCTTCAATGGCCTTTCTGTCGACAATATGCACACTCATTTTTATCAAGTTTTCTTTAATTATCAGATCTACCTCTCGACTTTGATCGAGACTTTCCACGTTCGTTCTTTTTCAAAGTAGAAGTCCTTCCACGAGCAGTGAGAACATTTGAGCTAGAATCTTGATATGCCTCCTTTTCCTTCTTTCGCACCTCATTATTCATCAAGGCATTTCAAACATCTTCAAAATCAATATCAGTGATTCCATGTAGTAGGGTGGTTACTAAAAACTTGTAGGACTCCGGCAAAGAATTTAATAACAACAACGACTTGTCTTCGTCCTCAATCTTAACATCAAGATTGAGCAAATTAGTGATGATTTTGTTAAAATTCTTCTTCAAATAGAGTTTATTTTCCACACTCTTTTGCATATATTTTGCCTCAAACTTGTCCCATAGTTCTTTCGCCATGGTCACTTTCATAAATGAATATTTTTTATCCTTGCCAAGGCAGGATCTAATAATTCCGCAAGCTTATCGATTTAATTTCGTCCATTCGGCGTCTATCATGTCTTCATGCATCTCCTCTTGGAGAGAAGCATCAAGATCTTGCATGACTAGCAAATTGCTAACTTCGCCTCCCCAAACACCAAAATTATTGGTTCCATCAAATTTCTCTACTTTGAAATTAGAACTAAAAAATCTCGATCTACGCTGTGATTTAATTCTAGATGATTCTGCCATTTGCAATAAGTAATCCAGATGTAACTAAAAACGTAATTCTTGAAAATTGATTTTTCAAGAAAATAAGCACGATTGTGAGCACGTGTAGTGGTCGATGAGGCCAAAACTTTCACAATAACCCCAAATACCACAATCAAACTCTGATACCAATTGTTGTGCGCTGAAAGTGGAACAAATGTACTCACAACACTGATGAAGAGAATTACACAAAGAGACACTGAGCTATGTACATGGTTCCGAGAGAAGAAGTTTCCCTACATCCACGGGTACAAGTGAATACCTCACTATCATACAATATAGACTCTCACCATTATGTCACTCAAGAAATACAATGTGACACACAAAACATTCTCAAATCTCGATATCAAATTTTGATATGAGTAAATCTAGTATGACCAAATCTGTCACAACCCAATATTTTACTACGGACCGTGACTAATGACAAGACACAAATGCACAAAGTGATTTAAATATGAAATAAAAAAATTCTTAAATTCCAATAAAGTGTTTGGACGACAAACAACAAAACACATGACAATTTGGAAATAAATTTTGAAAGTATGCCAACACAAAAAAAAAAAAAAAGACTGGACTGACTCCCCGGGACAACCCGTTCCTCTATGACAATCCTAATCTTCAGGTGTTGGAACCGAGGTGTCCTGAACTTTCTCTCTTCTTCCCCTTCTGGGTCTGGCCCCTACATATGGTTTGCGTCTCTTTGGTGCCATTATCTACCACAATAGAAAAAGGAACTATGGTTACAGTTCATTCTTAGCACATCTTCTAGGTAATGTGCGATTATAATGTCATAGTTGGTCATGGTATACTCTATAAATACTAGCTTAACCTTTGTCTCTATGTTTCCGTCGCATGAGAACGTCTGGTCATGAGCAGCATGTGTTTGACGAGCGAGGTCACAGAGGACACGACTCTGTATCCTAAATGTGTACAGGACCTATAACCTGACTGCTCTGGTACCAAATTTGTCACGACCCAATATTTTACTACGGACCGTGACTAATGATAAGACACAAATGCACAAAGTGATTTAAATATGAAATAAAGAAAATCCATAAATTCCAATAAAGTTTTTGGACGACAAACAACAAAACACATGACAGTTTGGAAATAAATTTCGAAAGTATGCCAGCACAAAATAAAGACTGGACTGACACCCCGGGACAACCCGTTCCTGTGTGACAATCCCCATCTCCATCATGCCCGCCCTTGACCGACGCCTTGTGCTCCTGAAAAAAAAAAAAAAACATAGCAACGATGAGTATGTAGGCTCTCTTCGCATCTTAATTTAACAAGTACCCACGGTTTTCTAATTCGGTTTTAGGACATCTAGTTCTAATCTTAGTCCCTTGGAGCTTGCCCCTTGGGTTTCACTGGTTCATCGTCCTTTCATTAAACGCCTCGAGGTTCCTTACGCGAAGCTAATATTGTCGGTATCTCTCTATGAGGTGCTACCTCTACATGGCTATCTGGGACTACATGGTATCTAGCCTAGGGGTGTGCTGAATACCCCTACGCCCATATAGTCCCCCTATGGGGGGCGCGACCCAACCCGTTCCCATGCAGCTACTGGGTTGTACGACGTGGGGACACATTTCCCATGCGAAATGGCTAAGAGCGATAAGGACTGATCAGGGACCCTTGGTCCTCCCACGAAGCTATAGATACCATTCTCACACTAGCAATCTATGAACACTCTTGAGGTACCTTCTTGCCGTGGTAAACCGCTAAGTTTCTAAGGGAAAGTTAAGTTTGGCTAGAGCGACATATCACCTCTAACAGTGATCGCCTAGGCTTATCATAGAAATGAATCCTAGATAAAGAACAGAGTGTGCATGCAACCATCTTCTAACATCATAATATATAATTCATGCAAACTAGGCATGCCGGCTCAACGGGGCGATGGCCTCCATCAAGAACCCAGAACACGAAATTCATGCTCAATGGGGCAAACTCATCCATCAAGCACCCAAAACACGGAATACACAAGTCCAACATAAATTAAACGCATGTATACATACGGTAGAAGCTTAAAGCATACAAGCAACACTCAGATAATTCACCCAATACACTCATAGCAATCAATCTGGCTAATATTTTACATGAAGAGCTAATCTGAGACAAAATTACTAGCATGCATGCAATCCAAGCGAATCCTATAAGTATTTCTTCTTAAATACCTGGTGGTGACTTACCTGGTTGATGCGTGCCTTTTTGCTAGCGTTTCTTTGCCCGTGAGGTGTCCAAAAATACTGATTTCTTTATATTAGTCCTTATTCACGTAAAAACGGTATTAGAACTGGAGTCGGGACAAAAATCGGGCTAATAGAGGGCAACCAGGCCAAAACAGCCATTTCACGCGCACTCACGCGCCAACAGTGCGCTGACCACACGCGTGGACATGCGCCTGTCGCAGGCCGCACGCGCGCTTACCACGCGCGGCACTCCTGCGTAGTCGCGGGTCAGCCAGTTTAGTTTGGCTTGGCTCGGCTCGCATTTGAGGTTCAACTCTATTCATCGTTTTCGAAGTCGATTTTTGTCCTTTTCCTTCTCTTCCTCTTTTTTTGTCTTCCCTCCTTCCTTTCCTAGACTTTCGTGGCTTGAAACGACCTATAATCACAGATCTATGGGTCTTTAGGAAACCCAAAATCTCGACCTCGTTTCCCGACGACGACGCGCATGAAAATGGCACAAAATGTACCTTGGGTTGATGTGCCATCGTAGGGAGTCTCTTTCGCAGTATAACTTGGTTGTTTTGACGTCATTTTGGGTTTTTTCATTCGTGGGTTTCCTTTTCGGATCCTCGCCGGAAAACTTTGCCAACTTCTCTCTCTCCCTCTTTCCTCTTTGTTTTTTCTCTTCTACAGGTGTTTTAGGAGTGTTGTGTCGAGAATGTGATTCTGCGATCCCCAGGGAAACTCACGGATTTTCTAGCGACTTGGTATTTATTTATTTATTCTGATTTGTTACATTCTCAATTTTCCAACCTCCACACATTTTGTCAACAACTTTGTTGGACTCTTTGTACCCTATATCTTCTCCAAACACATATCATCTTCTTCCATTAACATGCTAGTGAAATGATATTGTCTTCAAATATATTTTATCTGTGAATAATAAATTGGATTATTCACAAAATACATGGCACTCTAAGTATCTATATAAAGAACCTTTTCACATTACTTCTTACCTAACTCTAGATAATTTGTCATCCATATTATTTCCTTTCTAGCTTCAGCTATTGCCACATACTCAGAGATAATTTGTCATCCATATTATTTCTTTTCTAGCTTCAGCTATTGCCACATACTCAGTTTAGTAGAAGGAAGAGCAACACAGTTTTGAAGTCTGGACATCAAGCTCAGGTTCTTCCATCTATAGTGTACATATATCCAGATTGCTCTTGCGAGAGTCTACATCTTTACGAAGACCAACATCCACCAAATCTTGTGGAACTACTTTGCTATTTGAATAACAATTTGAAGTATTATATGTACCTCTTAAATACTTCAGAAGCCAATTCACAGCTTTCTAATGTTCTTTCTCCTAATTTGGCATGTACCTACTAAAAGTTCTCATTCTATGTGTTATATCAGGTCTAGTGCAGATGATAACACACATCAAGCTCCTAATCATGTGTTCACGCTCCTTAGATTTTGTAGGAGATTGGCTCTTTAACAACTTAACATGATTTTTCAAGTATTCAATTTAGCATCATTCACCTTGAATTTGGACAACATCTTCTCAATGTATTTCTCTTGGGGATATATTTAATGTGTCAGTGAATCTATCTCAAGAAATTCTCATCCCAAGAATCAACTTCATTGCACC
>NW_019646438.1:58542-73537 GCF_002806865.2 Cucurbita pepo subsp. pepo
AAAAAAAAAAAAAAAAAAAACGAAGGTGAGTTATATTTTTGGGAAGGAATTCAGAGTCTAATCTTGTCAAAATCCCACAATCCAAGAAGAATAAAGAATGTTGAATCCACTGGCAACATACGTAAAATGGATACTTTTTTCAATTAGAACTTATATTCCTTTCCTTTCATTTTTCATATTTACCATATAATTGTTTATACCATGTTTTATGCAACTTATTTCGGTAGTGTTTTAGTTATCACCATTTTGGTAAAAAATATTATAACTCTTATTAGTTCTTCGTAAGTGTGACCCACCATTTTCAGACATAAGAGATCGGCCCCAACAATGCTATCGAATGAAAAAACCAAAGTTGAGAATGGACCTAAGAAATCCTAATCATTTCTAGAGTTTGCATTGTTCTGACTCCCGTGTTACGACCCTCTGAATGGGTAGTTGCTCTGGGCAACATGCAGGCGGAACATGGAAATCTCACGGTGCAACCTAGTGGTGGAGACCATAGGATGTGTTGATATACTTCCTTCTCCCACTTACTATAAATACTTTCAAAATTCACTTTGTTATTGACTCATGCAAATATCTTCCGAATGGAGGCTGCTCCCAGGGCGACATGAGACCGAGCATGAATCTCACGGTGTGAATTTATCAAAGAGCGTTAAAAGAAAACGATGTATCTCATATACCTTTTTCCTCCCACTAAGTATTTTAGACGGTTGGGTATACTTATTACTTGTGTATATTCCGGCTAATTACTTGGGTATACTTATTAAAGTCTAGGTGATTTTTCCAAGTATAACATTTATACTAAATTTTTACCTATGACGTCTAGGTGATTTTTCATTTAAAAAAAAAATTCCTTACATCACTCACGCATGCTCAGAAAACTGGGCTAACTAAGCTCAAGTATTGGCAATCTCCCGGTAGTAGGTGTTCCGTAAACCATCAACTTAAGTTCCTCCAACCTTAGACAAGATCGTGCCAGGTGAGCTTTCTTGTACCCCCAGTTTTACAAGATATCGACCTATTTTAACTATTAAAATTGATCGTGCTTGGTTGTTAACCTTAAGTGAGCATGCATTTATCTTTGTTATAGATTTTAACGTCTATCTCGTTTTATGACGTTGAAAATAACCTATAACATGCATCTAACATGCTTTATATAACAATTATATAATCATCCATTCCATGCAATAATATAACAATTTATATCTATCACTCATGGAACCGTAAACATGCATACTATACATTATAACACTTCTAACATACTTGTAATGCATGAAATATGCTTAGCCTATGGTGGGATTTTAAATCTACATGACATACTTTATGCATATACATTTTCTATTTAACTAAAACATACATTCATGATGCATAATTAATTAAACACACTAAAGTGGATTGGTTTTGGCATTTTAAAGCAAGCAATTAACTAAATTATTATATTAATAATTAAAAATAACTTGAACCGCTCCCGAGGATCACGAATTGGCCGAACCAACCCTTAAAAACGTTGAACTGGACCCCAACTGGTAGAAAAACGCCCGAACTGCCTCTTCCATCTTCTTCTTTGGTTCAACATGCTATCTCTTCCATTTTCGATCAATTACAACCTAAAATGAACTCTAATAAGTCCATAAAAATTACAGACCTTTCTTCACTCATTAAAGCCAAAAACCATAAACATCCACTTTAGCAACCACAATTTTCATTCATAAAATAGTACCCACCATGCTCAAATTAATGTAAATAAAGTGCCTAAAACCTTGCTATGATATCAATTGATGGTGTTACTATAACACGTGCGGAAGCAATTTGGACTTAGGCACTCTAAGTACATTATAGTAAATTAGCTAGCATGTTCAAAAGCATTAAAACTCAATGAGTTTGAATACTAACCTTTTGTGGTTCAAATTTCTTTTTCCTCACGAACCGGTTTCGAACCACTACTTGTGTCTTTCCTACTATTCTCCGGCTTTAAAACGGGATTTTAGAATCCGGTGAGTGACTAAACTTGATAGGAATTTAGTATATGTAAAGAGAGAGTTTTAGAGATTTTCTCAAACTTTTTCAAGAAGACTTTCCCTGTAACTTGATCACTCTATTTGTAGAGTCATATTTGCATGTTCATGCAAATTTGAGATTATGAAATTTTGACACTCAAAATTCCACTCAAATTTGTGGGATTATGTGGCAAACATGCAAGTTTTAAATCATATATTGACACTCAATATTCCACTCACTCAAACATGGATTTTTAAAATCAAAATAATATTAAATGATTAATTAAACAATTTAATTAAATAAAATGTCAATCTCAATCAATTCCCGCACATATTCATTATGAATCCCTATTCATAATTAAAATATTTAAATCTTATTTAGATATCTCCAATTCTCTCTTTTTGTATAATTCATAATTCAAACAAAATGTTATTAAATATATCATATATATTTAGCGTATATTCCCTAATTTAAATTCGAACACTTCGAACTCACTCGTCATACTGTTCTAAGGTTTAGTCCGATATGAGCTAGTAGGGGGACCTAATAGACCTACAGATCATTGGCTCCAACGATCTGAGATTAACCGGCTAAACTCATTAACCTTGTTAACCAACATTCGTTAACTACTAGGACACTCCACTATAGCCTAGTAGTTGCACTCCCCTCACTACAAATATATTTCTGTCCATTTGATATAGCCATGATTAGTAAGTCGATCATTCACGGGTTGTTCGTCACTAAAGCTGGGTCAATTTACCGTTTTACCACTGAAGTTACTTCTTGTTCCTTGAGTCCCACTGATCCTCTAATGAATAATTGGTTTGTGATCCAACCACCAAATCGAATCCCTCTCGGACCAATGAGAGTACTTAAGGGAACAACCTCTCTACTATCTCTAAAAGCGGGTAGGAGTGAATTTCATCTTACACTCTATGTCCCCAGCTATTCACCCAGTCTTACCCCTGAAATGGGAGGTTTATTGAGTTGGCGAACTCGGGCCACTCTCACCCATGAAAATCCAAGTTTAATTGCGAATAAACAGGAGTTCATAGTTAGCTCAGGATTAAGATTGAATTACCTAGGTCATCGAATGAAAAAATCAGTCTCAACAGTAAACGACATTATAAAGTGAGAGTGGTTTTCTTCATGGTTCAATCTTATGCAATACTCATTGCATATGACGCCCCCACTCACATGTCTCCACATGTACAATTTAGTGATCACATTGTTTATATCATATACAAAAGTGGACCGCATCCATAGTGTCCCCAGAATAAGATATTTAACCTTATCCCTATACTATAGATCATTTTGACTATATACTTGAACTTGATCCACTCTTATGTCTCTACATATAGTTCAAGTAATCATACTATAGCCATAGTGTTCTTAGTTTATTGGATTTAGATTTATGATCGTAACATTCACTTTTTTCAATAACAATCTTTACTGAATAAACATTAATAATAAGTTTATTGAAAATAGAATATGTTTTTGTTTACAAACTATGAGTTTTAGGACATAAAACCCAACAAAAAGTTTATTCTCTAAATCACGACGATTTCAGAGTTTTCAACGTCGGTTTAAGCTTTTCCTATCAAGTCTAAAGCAGGGGCACTATTATGGAACAAGAATCAAGTTGAGTTGAGCTCCTAATCACATGTAATAGCTGTTTAAATTTTGGGTTTCATACTCTCGATTTTCTTCCAAATTCAAGAGCAATTATCCACCATTTCCCTTCAAACTTGTTCATACAGCTTCTACCACAAGTTCTACGAAGGAGTTGAATGCTTAAAGAGCCCAAAACGTATTCCCCAAACAATCCAATTCGAGCCTACAAGCAAATAAGTTTCTGGCAGAATTTGGTGGTAAGTATGAAAGAAATCCGTAGTCATACCTAAGAAATCCTCTGTTTCTAACTCCGGCAGGCAATGAATGCTTAAAGAGCCCAAAACCTATTCCCCAAACAATCCAATAACTCTTTAATTGATTCAACAAGAAATTTATGGCTTCGAAGAGAATGATCATAATATTATAAAATTTGATATACCTTGTGAAAAGTATGTATTTGACTGTGAAGAGAAAAATGCATTAATTGATGGTTGGGAAGAAGATAAATTAATTAAATTGCTCAAAGAAAATGAATTAAATACTATGCAAGAACGTGGTAAGGCTAGAGAGTCTATTAAAAAGTTAACTATAGGTACTCAAAAGTTAGATAAAATAATTTAATTAGGTAAGCCTTGAGGTGATAAAAGACTATTAGGATATATTGATGAATGTTGTATCCCTTAAGTTCTAAAATAGGATTAGGCTATATTGATACATTTTTGCAAGTAGCCATTCTATGTGAAAGGAAAACAAAGTTACATCCAAGAGGAGATGACTCTTATCAAGTTCTTGAGAGAATTAATAACAATGCATATAAAATTGAACTTCCTTGAGAATTTTCAGTACGTTCTACTTTCAATGTTGCTGACTTGAGTCCTTTTAATGTAGGTGATGATTTCCATTCTATGTGAAAGGAAAACAAAGTTACAGTTTTTCATCCATATCATATCATTTCTCATTTTTCATTTCTCATATCATACATAATTCTAACCGGGTTATATTTCATGCCATTTATCGTGATTTCATAACATTCGTATCATGCTGTATACACACAATTTAGGAGACATAACATAACGTTCCATGCTTTTAACATAACATTTCATCATATACATATTGTATCATAACATATTGCATCACAATATATCATATCGCAAACATGTCAATTTATCACATATCTCATACCATGGCATATATCATGTCATTTTCATATCATATGACAACATATACATATATCCATCATTCACATGTCGTATCATAACCATATCATATCGTAAACTTTTAGTGGTCATATCGTTTCCTAACTTATCATAGCCTTAACGTTCTTATACATGTCACAGTCATATCATTACATGAACGTACCTTAGTCATATCGAACGGTATCTTCTATCAATCTATCATAATTGTATTCTTTTCTACCCATAACCTGATCTTATTCTTTTATCAATCGATCGTGACCATATCGTTTTTGTCAATCTCTCATATCCATAGCACTTAGATACGTACCCTAACCTTAAAGTTCCATGAACATATCTTACTCCTATCGTTACATTACGTTTTGTGCATCCTTCTCGTATCCTATATCAAACATATCATTGAACACCTCGAATTGTGAGTGTTATTGTACAATTCACATATTATAACATATACATATCATATTATAAGCATATTGATCCATAAACAGTTCACACATATTGATATATACGACACGTCCAGGACTACGAGGCACGTGTCAACATCAAATATAACCATGCCAATAATAAGACCACTTACTTGGATGGCCTTAGCCTAAGTTCTATCTAACTCCAAATTAGCTTACTTTTGCTCCTCGAATTCGTTCTCACTTATGCCAAGGTGCTTCACCTTATTAAAGATATTCACCGAATTCCTTCCGTAATTCTAACTTCTAACTTTTATTAAGTATTTAACCAATTTTTAAACTTTCCATTTAGATTTAATATTTCTTGTTATATAATATGTTTAACAATACAATGCCGAGTGACATACAATTTGTTTGATACTATAGTTTCATAATATATTTGAAAATTACTTTATAAATAAGAATATATGTTTATTTACTAGTATAACAATCTAGTACTTATGAGATCTTTCTTTCTTTCTTTTTTTCTTCCTTTCTCTCTCATCTGCTTTTCATTGAAGTCTTTCTCGTTTTTTTTTGTTTTTTTTTTATTTTTTTTTTATTTTTTTTTTTTTTTCTCTCCCTCTTCTTTGAGGTGGGATTCTTACCTTCAAATCTTTCCTACAGCGTGTTCACAAATATTTGACCAATTTTTAATTTATTCATTTGTCCACTTATATGAAATTATTGATACGAAGTTACTGATAATGACTGACGTGACATTACTAATTAATATGATTTACTAAAATTTGTATAAATGTATTGACATCTAATTTCTAACTCAAACCTAAACAATTGCAGCTGTAACGCCCTTAATTTTCTTTAACCTAATTAGTGACGTCACCCATGAATACATAACTCATCAAGAAGAAGCTCATCATAAATAACCATGGAAACAAAACAAAGTCTTTCATAAACATTCATAACTCCAAAACAACCTATCTCCAAAAAAAAAAATAAACTTTCAATAACTGAATTTAAAAATGAATCTAAATAAAGCTATACTCAATGCTATAACTTAAAACAGTCCAATAAAGGTAAACTTCTACTAAAATATCCCATCTCAAACTTCTATGGTGTCCTCAACTCCACCGTCCACCGTACATTGGCGCCATTCCAAGCAGCGTAGTCTATGTCATGAGCATGTTGTACCGTGGGAGGTCTTATGAGGTTCTTGAACATGGCGTCCTGCAAGTCTGTAGGGCATCTCTTCTAGGTGAGGGACGCTTAAGGCATGACATCCTGCAAAGTTAACGTGGTGCAGGGCATCCCACCTAGAAAAGGAATTCTTGGGCACCGCTTGGTGGGAGGTCATGGGTCACTTTGGACATGACTCGAGTATTACCTAGCATTCTTGAGTTTCTGAGTTTGGGGACCTTGGTCCTTCATCCTTGAGTGGTACCTACATTCTTCTTAGTTGGGTAATTGTAAAGCTTGTGTGCTATTGTTCTTGGTTCTTAATTTTGTAAGTTTCTAAGGTCCTTAATTCCTTGAGGTATAAGTTGTAACTTCTATTTGTAACCATATGAACACATCTTAGTGTTAGTTGTTCTAGAAGGTCATAGATTCCTAGGGATTTCTTTAGAGGGTTCTAGAAGAGTCTAGAGTCTTGTGGTATTTCCTTTTGGTGGTTCTTGGGTCCTAACTTGGTTTAGGTTCCAAACTTGCTCCAATCAACTTGAAACCTCAAACTTATCTTCATGTCCTTCATAATCGACCTTATAAGAATTAGAAAATTGTTCGAAGCACGTATAGACCTTGAAATCTCATAAGTAGTCCTAGGGGCATTTTGGTCACTTTACTCCTAATTCTTGGTTTTGCCACTTAACGTGTTCCAATGGCTTTCAAACTTCACCAAATCATCAAACATCATATAAGATCTACTTCAGGGTTTCAAAGCATTTGGAGGTCATCTAGGTTATGAACCGTAGGTAGATATGCTTAAGGGCATTATGGTCATTTAGCACAATTCCTTGGTTTACCTACTTATCCTTATCCAATGACTACCAAACTTCATATATAACCTCAACATGCTATAATATGCTCAGAATTAAATTTTCATAGGCAGCGGAGTTCATCTAGTGGATTATTCTAATTTTACCTAATCACCGAGCAATTTGATCGGTTTTTGGGTCTTAACTCGCGATTCTTTTAGTTTTTCTTTCTTCTAACCCTAGTTCATACTTGTTTTAGGATTCATATGGAAATCCAATCGATTCCTACAAGTATTTCTTAACAAAAAGTCCAAGGTGGCTACTACCTCGTTGTCGATGTTCGTGACCTCCATTATTGAGCTTCCAGTATCCTAATTACCTCAAATGTCCTTCCACAGACTCCTTATTGTGTCCACTTTCTGGAACCATAAAGTTTTTCATGAGAATGGTCTGGAAAGGGCTTAAAATTTAGAAAACTCGAGGGAAGGTCAAGTTTTGGGTTGACATGGTCGGTTCAAAAAAGTTACTCATCTTCTTCCTCTGAAGCTAGATGAATCCTTGATNCCGATTTTCGATCTCTTAGGTATCTTGTTCTACGACGTTTCAGCTCTTGATTCCTTCATCAAAGTTACTCATCTTCTTCCTCTGAAGCTAGATGAATCCTTGATTTGAAAGAAAAGAGGTCGTAGATTGGAATTCGACACTTACCCCCAAATTGAACCCGAAACGGATTTTCTTCAATTGGGAATGTTCCTAAGGTTATTTCTCTTCGTGGTCTTCTACGGAAACATTCCTTGGAGGTGCATAAGCTTATTGGGATCGTCCTTGATCGAAGAATACTTGTGTATCTTCAGATTTGGATATTGAGTTTTCCTTAAAGCTCTTTAATGGCAGATTGGATTGGGGGAATTGTTTCCAAGAACTTTCAAGACTCTATTCCTTTATAGCAAGTGTGAGTAATCTTGTTTAGAAGCTATAGGAACAAGTTTGGAGAGGAATGGTGGAGAATTGCTCTTGAATTTGGAAGAAACTCAGGGTAGGAGACCCAAAATCTACACACTTATTGCCAACGACTGGGAGCTCGACCTTGCTCGATTCTTGTTCCAAACGATTGCCCCAACTTCAAAATTTATAGGGGAAACTTAAACCAAAATTGAGAGCTCCAGAATCGTCGTGAACTGTCGGTTGGATTTTCTAAAAAATTTATCCGAAATATCTACTCCGATCAGAGCCTCACTGACCTTGGTTTTGAATCCTAGCCGTTGGATGTGATGATCCGTGAGTGTTCTAGAATATATCCAAGTTTGGAGGCGATCCAACGGCTAAGAGTCAAGATTCGAAGGATTTTGTGTAGAAGGAACTGTGAAGGTTCTGATTTTTTAGCAGAATGGCAAATTTGTAATTATCCTTAACTTCAACGGTATTTTTGTAATTTACCACTTTCCGAATATTTTATTATTATTTTCTCGAAAAATCCATAATATTCCTAAAAAAATTTCATCCCATTTTTGTCATTTTTCCCTTCTTGAACATCTTGAAATTCCTTCTAGATAAGGAATTAAAAATCCAGAAAGATCCTTGATAATTGGAAAAATGACCTTTTGTCCTTTTCGTTTACACTTTCATTCCCACTCCTTCTCCAAAGGTCTTGAGTCCTTAAGATTACTTCTTATGGTATAGAAATGACTTGCTAAGACCCTTTCCTTGCTTAATCCTCTTAATTTCCTTCCTTGGATCCTTTGGGTCTTGCATAGGTGGCTTTCCTTCATTTTTGGGTGTTACATATGATTTACTAGTTGTAGAAATATATTTTAGTTGTAGAAGTATGTTTTAGTTTTAGAAATATATATTTTTTTTCTCAGGTAACTATACTAGAGAATGCTTGCGGAAGGCGAGATAACACTCAGGGTTGGAACAGGAGAAATTGTCTCAGCAAGACCAGTAGGAAATTTTAAGTTGTTTTTTGGAGATAGATTCATTATATTAGATAATGTACTTTTTGTTCCGGGAATAAAAAGAAATCTAATATCTATCTCTTGTTTATTAGAACAATTGTATAAAGTATGTTTTGAAATCAATGAAGTGTTCATTTGCAAAATAGGTATTCATATTTGTTCTGCAAAACTAGAAAACAACTTATGTATGTTAAAACCGAGCTAAACAAAAGCTATTTTAAATACCGTGATGTTTAAAACTGCTGAAACTCAAAATAAATGACAAAAGATTTCTCCTAATACCTATCTTTGGCATTTAAGACTAGGCCACATTAATCTCAATAGGATTGGGAGATTGGTTGAAAGGGGACTTCTAAATGAGTTAGAAGACAACTCTCTACCTCCATGTGAGTCTTGTCTTGAGGGTAAAATGACTAAACGACCTTTTTCCAAAAAAGGTTATAGAGCCAAAGAAACCTTAGAACTCATGCATACAGATCTCTATGGTCCAATGAATGTCAAAGCATGAGGATGGTATGAATATTTCATCAGTTTTATTGATGATTATTCAAGGTATGACTATTTTACCTAATGCATTACAAGTCCGAAGCTCTTGAAAAGTTTAGAGTTTAGGCTAAGGTTGAGAATCTATTTGGAAAAACTATTAAAACACTTCGATCAGATCGAGGTGGAGGGTATATGGACTTAAGATTCCAGGACTATATGATAGGACATGGAATAACGTCTCAACTCTCAGCCCCTGGTATACCCCAACAGAACGGTGTATCGGAAAGCAGAAATAGAATTCTATTAGACATGGTTTAGTCTATGATGAGTTTCGCTTGATTACTTGATTCGTTTTGGGGATATGTAGTGGAGATTGTTGCATACATTTTGAACATGGTTCCTTATAAGAGTGTTTCAAAAACACCTTATGAGTTATGGAGAGGGCATAAAGGTAGTTTACGTCACTTCAGGATTTGGGGATGCCCAGCACATGTGTTCGTGCAAAACCCCAAGAAATTAGAATGTCGTTCAAAATTATGCCTATTCGTAGGATACCCCAAAGAGAAGAAAGGTGGTCTATTTTATGAACCTCAAGAAAATAGAGTGTTTGTATCAACAAACGCTACATTCTTAGAGGAAGACCACGTAAGAAATCATCAATCTCGCAGCAAACTAGTAGTGAGTGAGATATCTAAAGAACCAACTAATAAAACAAAAGGAGTTGTTGATTAGGTTGGTCCTTCAACAAGGGTTGTTGATGGAGCTCGTACTTTTGGTCAATCACATCCTTCTCAAGAATTGAGAATGCCTCGATGTAGTGGGAGTGTTATAACTCAACCCGATTGTTACTTGGGTTTGGCAGAAACACAGGTCATCATACCTGATGATGACGTTGAGGATCCATTGACCTATAAACAGGCAATGAATGAAGAAGATAGAGATCAGTGGATCAAAGCCATTAATCTTGAAATGGAGTCAATGTACTTCAATTCAGTCTGGGAACTTGTAGATCAACCAGATGGGGTAAAATCTATTGGTTCCAAATGGATCTACAAGAGGAAACGAGACCAAGCTGGTAAGGTACAAACCTTTAAAGCTCGACTTGTAGCAAAGGGTTATACCTAAAGAGAGGGGGTGAAGTATGAAAAAACCTTCTATCCTGTTGCTATGCTTAAATCAATAAGAATAATCTTGTGCATTGCTACATTTTATGATTATGAAATTTGGCAAATGGATGTCAAGACTGCCTTTCTAAACGGCAATCTTCAGGAAAGTATCTATATGGCTCAACTAGAGGGGTTCGTTGAACAGGATCACAAGCAAAAGGTTTGCAAGCTTAAAAGATCCATTTATGGGTTGAAACAAGCATCTCGATCTTGGAATAGAAGATTTGATACTGAGATCAAATCTTATGGTTTTAAACAAAATGTTGATGAACCTTGTGTTTACAAGAAGATAGCCAACTCTACAGTAGTTTTCCTAGTGTTGTACATTGACGATATCCTACTTATTGGGAATGATGTTGGATTTCTGATTGACATTAACCATTGACTAGCGACACTATTCCAAATGAAAGATTTGGAAGAGGCTTAGTTTGTTCTTGGAATCCAAATTGTTCGGAATCGTAAGAACAAAACACTAGCATTGTCTCAGGCATCATACATCGATAAAATGTTAGTTCGATATAAGATGCAGGACTCCAAGAAAGGATTCTTACCTTTCATGCATGAAGTTCATTTGTCGAAGGAACAAAGTCCTAAGACACCTCAAGAAGTTGAGGATATGAGACATATTCCCTATGCATCAGCAGTCGGTAGTTTGATGTATGGCCATGCTGTGTACCTGACCAGACATTGCTATGCTTTTGGAATTGTCAGTAGACAACACTCCAATTCGGGACATATTGATTGGAATGCCGTTAAAAATATCCTCAAATATCTTAGGAGAACGAGGGACTATACGCTAATGTACGGCGCTAAGGATCTGATCCTTTAAGGGTACACTGACTCAGATCTTCAAACCGATATAGATTCGAGGAAATCAACATCGGGATCTGTTTTCACTCTGAACAGAGGAGCAATAATATGGAGAAGCATAAAGCAAGGTTGCATTGCTGATTCCACCATGGAGGTTGAGTATGTTGCTGCTTGTGAAGCAGCGAAAAAATCTGTATGTCTTAGGAAGTTCTTAACAGATTTGGAAGTCGTTCCAAATATGCATCTTCCCGTCACTCTTTATTGTGATAATAGTGGAGCAGTTGGAAATTCGTAAGAACCAAGAAGCCATAAGCGAGGAAAACATATTGAGCGCAAATATCATCTCATAAGAGGGATTGTGCAACGAGGAGATGTGATCGTCACACATATAGCTTCAGAGCACAACATTGCTGATCCATTTACAAAACCCCTCATGGCTAAAGTGTTTGAAGGGCACCTAGTGAGTCTAGGACTACGAGTAATGTAATCTAGGGCACGTGGGAGAAAAGGCATGAGTATGTGATGCCCTAGTTTATTGTGTTTATGTCTTTCTCTCTACTCAACATTATAAAACCCCACTAGAGTTTTAGTCCAAGTGGGAGTTTGTTGGGTTTTATGTCCTAAAACTCATAGTTTGTAAACAAAGATATATTCTATTTTCAATAAAGTTATTATTGTTGTTTATTCAGTAAAAATTGTTATTGAATAAAGTGAACTTTACGATCATTAATCTAAATCCAATAAACTAAGAACACTCTGGCTATAGTATGATTACTTGAACTATATGTAGAGACATAAGAGTGGATCAAGTTCAAGTATATAGTCAAAATGATCTATAGTATAAGGATAAGGCTGAGTACCTTATTCTGGGGACACTATGGATGCGGCCCACTTTTGTATATGATATAAACAATGCGATCACTAAATTGTGCATGTGGAGACATGTGAGTGGGGGCGTCCTATGCAATGAGTATTGCATAAGATCGGACCATGAAGAAAACCACTCTCACTTTATAATGTCGTTTACTGTTGAGACTGATTTTCTTTTCATTCGATAACCTAGGTAACTCGGTTTTAATCCTGAGCTAACCATGAACTCCTGTTTATTCGGAATTATCCTTAGATTTGCATGGGTGAGAGTGGCTCTAGTTCGCCGACTCAATAGGCCTCCCATTTCAGGGGTAAGACTAGGTGAATGGCTGGGGACGTGGGGTGCAAGATGGAATTCACTCCTACCCACTTTTAGGGATAGAAAAGAGGTAGTTCCCTTAAGCACTGACTCCAGGTCTTGAATAAGGGGCCCCACCCTCTCATGGGCCTGAGAGGGATTCAGTTTACTGATTGGACCACAAATCAATTGTTCATTAGAGGATCAGTGAGACATAAGGCACAAGAAGTAACTTCAGGGGTAAAACGGTAAATTGACCCAGCTCTAGATACGAACAACCTGTGAAGGATCGACTTACTAATCATAGTTATATCAAATGCACAGAAATAGGTCCATTAGGTCCCTCTACTAGCTCATATTGAACTAAACCATAGAACAGTGTAACAAGTGAGTTTGAAGTTTTCGAATTCAAATTAGGAAATTATGTGCTACATATATACGATATATTTAACTGCATTTTTGTTTTATTTATGAATTAAACAAAAAGATCGAATCTGAGATTTTAATCAAATATGTGTCGGAATTGATTGAGATTGACATTTATAAATAGTTTAATTAATCATTTAATATTACTTTAATTTGAAATTAATTATTCAAATTAATTGTTGAATCAAAAGGAAGAAAGTAGAAATGTTGACTTTATTTAATGGAAAAATCCATTTTTGAGTTCGTGGAATTTTGAGGTGTCAAAATTTGAATTAACCAAACTTGCATGCTTGGCAAATAAACCCCACAAATTTTACTCGAATTTTGAGTGTGAAAATTTGGTGAACTCAAACTTGCATGCTTGCCACATAATCCCAAACATTTGAGGGGAATTTTGAGTGTCAAAATTTGGGAATCTCCAATTTGCATGAACATGCAAACATGACTCTATAAATAGAGTGATCATGGTACATGGAAGGTCTTCCTTTTGGAAAAAACCTTGAGAAAAACCTCTCACAAACTCTCTCTTCATATATACTAAATCCCTCCCAAGTTAGTCACTCACCGGATTCCACAATCCCGTTCTAAGGTCGGAGAATAGTGGAGAAGACACTAGTGGTGGTCCGGAACCGATTCGTGAGGAAAAAGAAACTTGAGCGACAAAAGGTTAGTATTCAAACTCATTGAGTTTTAATGCTTTTGAATATGCTAGCTAATTTACTATAATTGATGAACTTAGAGGGCTTAAGATCCAAATTGCTTCCGCATGTGTTATATTAACACCATCAAGTTCTGCACAAGTTTATATGAATTTATTATTGTTAGATGTGACTTCGATTGGAATATATCGAAACAAGTAAAAGAAGCAAAAGAACACCTTGAGGGGAGAGATCTTTTGAAGCAAAGAAAGCTTAAGCACTAAGCTTTTCAATTATCTTTGTTCATGTTGTACTGAAAAGAACATACATCTAATGACTTTTTATAGAGGAGAAATCACTAACTAGCTTCCTAAACTTCCCTCTCATATCACTAACCATCTTCGTAATACCACGGCAAAACTTGGTCCACAAATTTTAGACCAATTCTACTATAGTTAGTAATTTATTCTACTAAATTTACTATCAGTTTTACTAAGATTATTCTACAAGTTAGTAATTTGTTCTACTAAGTTAGGATATAAGTTAGTACAATTTTATTAGCTCACATTATTCACTTGTATTATTATTCACTTGTATTAATATTTTTAGAACTGAGTCAAAGTATTTATTTAAAAAATTTATTTTTGTTTTTAGAATTTTGTTAAGAATTTAAATGTTTTTTTAGAATTTAATTACTGATACAAATTTTGCAAATAGTACGATATTTATTATTTATCTCATGAATAAAAACTAAAAAAAAACATTATTAGTAATTATGTCGCCTTGAATGAGAATGGGTCACCAAGCAGAATTGAAGACGAATGCGATAAAGTGTCATCGACATCATCAACACTAAAAAAGGTCATGAGAAGTTTGTGGACGAAGAACCTTGAATATAAAGGTGATTGGTTTCAATTTAGGTCGATTGCCTTTGAAAAGTAGAATTTGTTCATGGATGTTAACAATTCTGTAAACATTTTCAATTATGTAAACAAGATCTCTAGCCCTATATTCATTTTCATTTCAACAGATATTATTGGCCAATTTTAATAGATTGTTTTGCTACTATCATATAGATTTATAGATCTGCCAACTAAAATTTTACTGATTCTAACCTTATTTCCTATAACTTCAAATGCTAACAAAAAAAAAAAAAAAAAA
>NW_019646438.1:74023-86573 GCF_002806865.2 Cucurbita pepo subsp. pepo
TAATCCTTTTTAGTTATTTATTTATGAATTATTATTATTATTTTGATGTATATATATATATATTTTTTAATTATTTTTATTTGTTTATTTATTTATTATTATTATTATTATTATTATTTTGGCTATTACAAATAAACCTAGGACTTAGTTTAACTTTTAGGAATACATGGTCTCCTACTTTTAACTCAAAGTTTTTGTGTCTTAGGTCTACATAGCTTTTCTGTCGGCTTTGTGGAGTTTGTATTCTAGCTTTGATCTTTTGGACTATGACATTGATGATTTGTACCAACTCTAACTCTAACTCTAATAGTTGTAGTTTGTCCACTTCTTCCTAAAAGACAGGAGATGGACATCTTCGTCCATATAGTGCCTCGTATGGTGTCATTTTTATGGTGGTTTGGTAGCTATTATTATAAGTGAATTCCATAAGGTGTAGATACTCGTCAAAACTTCTTATGAAGTCCATCACACATGCCCAAAACATGTCTTCCAATATTTAGTTAGCCCTTTCTGTCTGACCATTTGTTTGTTAACTTTGTTCTGAGTGCCTTTTGAAGACTTTTCCTGAAGCAAGATGTAAACCTAGCATCTTGGTCTGATACTATTGATACTGTTATACAGTGTAATCGCACTATTTGCCATATAGAGTTGAGACCACTTATCTGCCCTGTAGGTAATCTTCCCCAAGGTTAAATGAGCGGACATTGTTAATCAATCAACGATGACCCATACGAGGTGAAACCCTTCTTGATCTTAATCTCGCTACCAGTAGTAGGTTCTTAAGTTGTGTAAACTTTGATGCTTCTAGGGTGGATCGATAAATATTGTGTGCCACATCTTATGGGCGAACTCCATAGTTGCTATCTCCAAGAAGTTTCACAAGTTGTCTGGCAATGGAAGGACGAGAGCAGATACCAATATGTCCTTGAGTTCCATGAAGCTCTTTCCGCATGTCGATGTCCAAGTGAATGTCTTACCCTTCTTGGTTAGTTGGCTTAAAGGTGGTAGTATTTTGGAGAAGTTCTTTATAAATCTTTTGTAATAACCTGCAAGCCCTAGGAAACTTTGGACTTCTATGATCTTGTTCGGTTAAGGAATTTTCATTACTGCTTCCAATCTAGTCGTGTCTACGGAAATTTCTTCTTTTGTTATGACATGCACAAGAATGGCCACCTCAAAAAGCCAAAACTCGCAGTTAGAAAACTTGGCTTATAAATGCTGGTTTTGACCTTGTTAATAGCATTATAAGGTGAGAATCATGTTTTTTTCTCGATCTTAGAGTAGATAAGGATATCGACTGTGAATATAATTACAGGTGTGCTAAGCAAATTCTTGAATACTCTATTCATCAGGTCCATGAAGGCTGTAAGGGCGTTAGTTAGTCTAGAGAACATAACCATAAATTCGCAGTGATCATACCTTATTCTGAAGGCTATCTTAGGTATGTCTTTCTCTTTGATTCTTAGTTGGTGATATACTGACCTTAATTTACCTTGGAGAATATTGAAGCCCCTTAGAGTTGATCGAAGAGGTCGTCAATCCTTGGGAGAGTCTATTTTTTCTTTATCGTAACCTCATTGAGCTTCCGATAGTCTATACACAACCGTAAGGATCCATCTTTCTTTTTGACAAAGAATACTGGAGCTCCCATGGTGAGATACTTTGTCTTATGAATCGACACTCATCAATTGTATGACCACTTCTATTACAAGATGTTTGGTCCTAACTTGCTTTAGGTTCCAAGCTTGCTCTAATCGACTTGAACTCTTAAACATACCTTTTTGTCCTTAGGAATAGGCCTTATAAGAAGTACCAAGTCATTTGGAGCGCGTATAGACCTTTAACTTAAATAAGTAGTCTTAGGGCCATTTTGGTCATTTTACCCCTAATTCTTGGTTTTGCTGCTTAATGTGTTTGAATTTAATAGCATTTGGAGGTCCTCTAGGTCATGAACGGTAGGTAGACTAGGGGCAATATGGTCATTTTGCACCATTTCTTGGTTTACCTACTTATCCTTATCCAATGACCACCAAATTTCATATATAACCTCAACATGCTATTATATTCTCAACATTAAAATTTTGTAGGTAGCAAAGTTCATCTAATTGGTTATTTGAATGTTACTTAAATCTCGAGAAATTTTAGTAGTTCAGGACTTTAACTCATGGTTCTTTGTGTTTTTCTTTTATATATCCTTAATTCATACTTGGTTTAGGGTTCATGTAGAAATCCTAGTGATTCCAACAAGTATTTCTTAATGAAAGTCAAAGGTGGCTACTTACCTTTGCGTCGATGTTCGAGACTTCCGTTCTTGAGCTTGCGGTATCCGAATTATTCCAAATTATCTTTATTAGATTCATCTTTAAGTCTAGTTTTGGGAACCATAAAGAACTTCATGAGAACCTATCTGGAAGGGGTCAAAATTGATCAAAATGTGTAGAAAGGTGAACATATGGCTACCTTTGACTTTTATTGGTCAAACTTTGACCTTTGACTTTGGACTTCATCTCCTTCCTTGGTTTCTGGAAAAATCACAATTTTTCCTTATCATACCCCTATGGTTTTGCCTTTGTACTGCTCTATGAAGAAGTAAGGATCAATTTCATTCCTTTTCGTGGTCTATAGCTTGAGTTATAACCTTCCAAAGTTCGTCGGAAAACATGTTTCTCGCCTTTATTTAGGGTAGTCGATTCTAGAGCTTTTCATTGTCCAACTCCTTCACGAAACTTATTGGAAATCACATATGAAATGTGTAGGAGTTGGTAGGATGGAAAATGATTAACCACAACCTTCGAATTTAGAAGAAATCTGAGGAAGAAAAACTCATAATCTAAAAGCTTCAAACTCGAATTTTAGGAATCCTCATCACTCGATTCTTGTCTTAAAACATTGGCCATAACTTTGTATTTTAGATCAAGCTTGCACTACCATTGATTGTTCCAAAATTGTGGTGAATTTTTTTTCGTTTTTTATTTTAAGCATTTCTAAAACTTCAATAAAAAATATCTACAATGATGAAGGTGCTACCGATAATGGTTTTCAACTTTAAATGTTGGATCTACAAAACCTTGACTCTTGTTAAACATATCCAAATTGCAGCTCAATCCAACCGTTGGATGTTAATATAAGATTGATTTCCTTCTGTTGGACGGTTCAGGAACCAAATCTGGCTGCACAACTTCTTTAATTTCCGTTTTGTGATTAAGTGGAACATCAAGGATATTTTGGTAATTTGTCACATTCATAATATTTTATTATTTTTTTTCTCGAAAAATCCATAATTTTTCTTAAAATCTCTCCTTTCTTTGTTGGGTTTTATGTCCTAAAACTCATAGTTTGTAAACAAAAACATATTCTATTTTCAATAAAGTTATTATTGTTGTTTATTTAGTAAAGGTTGTTATTGAATAAAGTGAACTTTACGATCATTAATCTAAATCCAATAAACTAAGAACACTCTAGTTGAACTATATGTAGAGACATAAGAGTGGATCAAGTTCAAGTATATAGTCAAAATGATCTATAGTATAAGGATAAGGCTGAGTACCTTATTCTGGGGACACTATGGATGCGGCCCACTTTTGTATATGATATAAACAATGTGATCACTAAATTGTACATGTGGAGACATGTGAGTGGGGGCGTCCTATGCAATGAGTATTGCATAAGATCGGACCATGAAGAAAACCACTCTCACTTTATAATGTCGTTTATTGTTGAGACTGATTTTCTTTTCATTCGATAACCTAGGTAACTCGATTTTAATCCTGAGCTAACCATGAACTCCCGTTTCTTCGGAATTATCCTTAGATTTTCATGGGTGAGAGTGGCTCTAGTTCGCCGACTCAATAGGCCTCCCATTTCAGGGGTAAGACGGGGTGAATGGCTGGGGACATGGGGTGCAAGATGGAATTCACTCCTACCCACTTTTAGGGATAGAAGAGAGGTAGTTCCCTTAAGCACTAACTCCAGGTCTCGAACAAGGGGCCCCACCCTCTCATTGGCCTTAGAGGGATTCGGTTTACAGGTTGGACGACAAACCCATTGTTCATTAGAGGATCAGTGAGACATAAGGAACAAAAAGTAACTTCAGGGGTAAAACGGTAAATTGACCTAGCTCTAGTTACGAACAACCTTTGAATGATCGACTTACTAATCATAGTTCTATCAAATGGACAGAAATATATCTATAGTGTCACGACCTGATTTTTTACGCTTCGAAAAACCGAATCGTGACTAAAAAGACGAAATCAAAAACAAACCAAAGGAAAATAAAATAAAAGAAAAGCAAAGTAAAAAGATAAAAATACTTTGAATTAAAACAAAAAAGAGAAATTTTGTTTGTTAATTATTACAAAAGAAATTTCAAATATAAAATGAAATATAAAAGACTCTAAAAAACCGAAAAGGGACTGACGCTCCTGAACGACCCCCTCTGTGAGTGTACAGCTCTCAAACGCTCCTCTACCTCGACCAGCAGCCAGCGAACACCTGAGAAAAAATAAAGGAGAACGGGATGAGTATAAAAATTATACTCAGTAAGCCACCTACTTGTAGGCTCTTTTCGCATCTTAATTTAACAGAACTCCCACGGTTTCCTAATCGGTTCTAGGACATCGGGTTCTAACCTTAGTCTCTTGGGGCTTGCCCCTTGGGTTTCACCAGTTCATCGTCCTTTCATTAGTCACCTAGAGGTTTCTTATGCCAAGCTGATATGGTCGGTATCTCTCTATGAGGCGCTACCTCTACATGGCTATCTAGGACTACATGGTATCTAGCCTAGGGGTGTGCTGAATACCCCTACGCCCATATAGTCCTCCTATGGGGGGCGCGACCCAACCCGTTCCCATGCAGCTAATGGGCTGTACGACGTGGAGATACATTTCCTATGTGAAATGGCTAAGAGCAGTAAGGACTGATCAGGGACCCTTGGTCCTCCCACGAAGCTATAGATACCGTTCTCACGCTAGCAATCTATGAACACTCCTAGGTACTTTCTTGCTATGGTGAACCGCTAAGTTCCTAGGGGAAAATTAAGTCTGGCTGGAGCAACATATCACTCCTAACACTAATTCTCTAAGCTTATCATAGAAATGACACTAGAAAAAATGGGGTGTGCATGCAACCGTCTTCTAACATCCTAATATTCATGCAAACTAGGCACACCGGCTCAACGGGGCGATGGCCTCCATCCAGCTCCCAAAACACAAAGTTCGCGCTCAATGGGGCGAATTCATCCATCGAGCACCCAAAACACGGAATACACAATTCCAACATAAATTAAACGCATGCATACGTACAACAAAAGCTTAAGGCATACAAGCAACACTCAGATAATTCACCCAACACATCATAACAATCCATCTGATTAATCTCATTCATGGAGAGCTAATTTAAGGCAAAATTACTAACATGCATACATACAATCCAAGCGAACCCTACAAGTATTTCTTCCTAAATACCGGGTGGTGACTTACCTGGTTGACGCGTGCCCTTTTTGCTAGCGTTTCTTTGCCCGTGAGGTGTCCAAAAGTAATGATTTCTTTAAATTAGGTCCCTATTCACGTAAGAACAGTATTAGAACTGAAACCGGGACAAAAATCGGGCAAACAAAAAACAACCGGGCCAAATTGGCCGTTCCACGCGCTCTCACGTGCGCGGGAAGGGGCCAGTCGCAGGCTACACGCGCGCCTGCCACACACGCCCGCCTCCGCGTAGTCGCGGGTTGGCCGGTCCGGTCGGCTCGGCTCGCGTCGCGGTTCGGCCTGACTTGTGGGCGACACGTGTCGACGCCTCGTCGGAGCTGCGTTGCTCCAGCTGATTGTCGACGCGTCCGGCGCCTGTCACCGCCGTTCGCCGCTCGCCGGCCGACTCCTTTTTTTTTCTTTTTTTTCTTTTTTTTTTCTTCTTCTTTCTTCTCTGCCCTTTGAAAACCGAAACACAACCCTCTTTTCCGATTTTCATATCTTTCGATCTGTAGATCGGATCGACATGATTCCTTCGGAAAAGTTTTAGATCGTGTTACGGGCTACGTCCTCGTATTTTTTTTTCGTAATTTTCGCTTAACTACTGGACGAGTTAAGAAGGTCAGAATTTCGCTCACCGTTCTTGGACGACGCTCGAATCTCCGCCTTCGGGTAGAGGTCTCGGCCAAACTTCTTCACAGATCATGCGTAGAGTTGTTCCTAGATGAATATATCAAGATTTCATATCTTGATTCACAAAGAAAAACCGTAGATATGGGAAAACGTTCAAGATCCTTACCTTGCGGGTTTTCCGACTTCTTGATGAAAAATGGGACTCCGGCCACCCACATTTTTCCCTTCCAAGAAAGTCTCTCTGCATGATCTTCACCTCCTTGCATCATGATCTTCACCGGAATAGACTCCGACGGTAGTTTTCGGTGAGTCTTCCGGCGGTTCATCCTTTCTCCTCTCTATAGGTTCTCTCTACCCCTTTCTCTCACTATCTCTCTTTTGCAGGACTATGGAGGGGTTTCATTTGGACCCCTCTCGACTTTTCCTATTTTTTTTTCTTTTTCTATTTCTATCTCTCTTTCTTCGGGTATTACAAATTCGAAAATCGGGTCGTGACATATAGTGACGGGAGTGCAACTACTAGGCTATAGTGGAGTGTCCTAGTAGTTAACGAGTGTTGGNCGAAAATCGGGTCGTGACATATAGTGACGGGAGTGCAACTACTAGGCTATAGTGGAGTGTCCTAGTAGTTAACGAGTGTTGGTTAACCAGGTTAATGAGTTTAACCGGTTAATCTTGGATTGCTGGAGCCCATGATCTATAGGTCCATTAGTCCCTCTGCTAGCTCATATCGGACTAAACCATAAACCAGTGTGACGAGTGAGTTCAAAGTGTTCGAATTCAAATTAGGGAATATGCGCTACATATATACGATATATTTAACCGCATTTTTGTTTTATTTATGAATTAAACAAAAAGAGAGAGTCTGAGATATTTAAATAAGATTTAAATATCTTAATCAATTATGTGTCGGAATTGATTGAAATTGGCATTTGAATTAATATTAAATATTAATTAAATAATTTAATTAATCATTTAATGTTACTTTCATTTGAAATTAATTATTCAAATTAATTGTTGAATTAAAAGGAAGAAAGTCAAAATGTTTACTTCATTCAATGGAAAAATTCATGTCAATGGAAAAATTCATGTCAGTGGAATTGTGAGGTGTCAATTTGGTTTAACCAAACTTGCCTGCTTGCCAAATAAACCCCACAAGTGTGAGTGGAATTTTGAGTGTCAAAATTTGGTTAACTCAAACATGCATGCTTGCCACATAATCCCAAACATTTGAGTGGAATTTTGAGTGTCAAAATTTGGTGATCTCAAATTTGCATGAACATGCAAACATGACTCTTTAAATAGAGTGATCATAGTACATGAAAGGTCTTCTTCTTCTTGGTGAAAAATCTTGAGAAAAACCTCTCACAAACACTCTCTTCATATATACAAAATTCCTCCCAAGTTTAGTCACTCACCGGATTCCACAATCTCGTTCTAAGCACGGAGGATAGTGGAGAAGACACTAGTGGTGGTTCAAAACTTGTTCGTGAGGAAAAAGGAGTTTGAACTACAAAAGGTTAGTATTCAAACTCATTAAGTTTTAATAATTATGAACATGCTAGTTATTTTACTATAATTCATGTTCTAAAAGTGCCTAAGATCCAAATTGCTTCCGCATGTGTTATATTAACACCATCATATACAATAAAAAAGAGTTGAAAATTAAGCTAAGGGCCATGCTTTAATTCAAGATAGTTTTTAAAAAATGCTAGTAAAATATTTGTCACTTATTTGATAGTTTTTAAAACGACATTTTAATTCAAGATACACGGAATCTAAATGGAAAGATTAAGTAATAAAATTTAAATTTAGTAGCCTCTTATTCAAAATCTAAATAAATTGTTTAGGCTAATTATTAGCTTTAATTTTTTAAAATAATCCATCATTAACTTAATATAGATAAATAATTAAAAATTGGATCATAATTTTTAATTTTTAATTTTAATTTCAATCCCGAATAAAATATATACCTTCAAATATTCATTTAAAATTATATTGAACCAACCATCTATGAATCAAGAGTTACATAAAATCTATGAATCAAAAGTTACATAAATCATACACCCAAGAGAGATTCAAATTTCAATGAGGAAGGACTTGTAGTTGGTCAAGACATGATTAGAGTCATAAAGTTGTTAGTTTTATTGCTTTTGATGATAGAGAAGGTTTGTTCAAATATTCCAAGTTTGACTCCGTCGATTCAGGAGAGCACAACTCACATTTATATCGAGATTTTGAGAAGAGCCTTAAGAAATTAAGGATTTTGCTAGCCTCAGCCCTCAGTACGAAGAATTTCTAGATGATACATGAAGGTTAGTAAAATTTACGAATTTTATGGAGAGATAACTACTTCAAGTACTAAGATAACACTATTGATAAGCCCACTTTGTAATTGTTACAAATGATTTGAATAACACTATTGATAAGCCCACTTTGTAGTTGTTACAAATGATTTGATCCATATCGTTCATGTTAAGACAAGTGATGGGGGTATCATATACGATCAGTTTGTATAAGATTAGACAAAAAAATATTTAATCTATCCTGGTAAATGGATTAGTTGACTTGAGTTGTAACAGCCCAAAAATAAATAAATAAACAAATAAAAATTATTATTATGTATAAAAAGAAAATAATAATAATAATAATAAATTAATAAATAAATAAATAAATAACCATTATTCCCTCTTCTCTCCTCTCCTGTAAGACACTTCCCCAATAATCTCTCCTCAACACACCTCACAATCCTGCCAAATGAAACAGAAATGAAAAATCTCAGATTTGAGAAAACAGACATGCCTTGCATCAAATTGATAGGAGATGGGTTGACAGAGATGATCAAGATTTACCTCGGGGAGGGGAGAGAGATTTGAGATTTATCTGTAAGTTATATCTCACATCTCCTTTTCTTTTATCCAATTATTTAGTTTTAGTTAGCAATTTAATTAGAAAGATATGTCATGATCAATAGCAGAAACAAAATAGAATGATTAGTTTTAGTTAGCAATTTAATTAGAAAGATATGTCATGATCAATAGCAGAAACAAAATAGAATGATTAAATTGGGGAGAAGTAATTGCCAACCTAATTGAAAAAGTAACAAACAAAAATAAAAAGAAAGGATTAAACAAATTTAACTAATCAGAATTTATTCTCTCTTGAAAAAACAAGCACAAAACCCGTTCAGATTAAGTTTTTTTTGGGTAGAAAGAGATATTTTGCTAAAAAGAGATATTGCATCTGAAGAGATCATTAGTTTTCTTTTATTTTATTTAATGATATTAAAAGTCATTCTCAAATAGAGAGAGATAATTAAAAGAAAGAAAACACAGTAAGAGACAGAGAGGGAAGACTGTGAATATAATTGAAAATTATCTTGAAAATGTTAAGAGGGTATTAAACACCATGAGAGAAAATAGAATATCTAGTAAATTTTAATGAGTATTAAATGGTTTGTATGAAAATAATACTATAACAAACATATATAAATATTTCAACACCTAACTCAAGCAAAGACCCTAACGTTCAAGACTCTAACGTTCGCATGAAGTATAACACATGGGTCAACATAAATGAGAGAAATAATTTTATAGAGTTCAAACTTGAAACTGATGTCATGGGCTCACATAGGTTGACTTGGAGTTCAATAGACTTTCATCAAGGATAACGACGGAATCGAACTTTCATTAAGGATATATTCGTGACAACGACTTAAGCTAACCAGGTAAGTGACCTTACTATCGGCATGGTTATTTTTGATGTTGACACGTGCCCTGTGGTTCTGCACGTGTCATATATATTGATATGTGTGAATTGTCTGTGGATCGATATGCTTCCTATATGTTATGTTATGTTATAATATGTGGATTGTATGATAATAATTATGGTACGATGTGTTCAAGGATATGTTTGAGATAGGATACGAGAAGGATGCACAAAACGAAATGTAACGATAGGAGTAAGATACGTTCATGAAACGTTAAGGTTAGGTTACATACCGGAGTGCTATGGATAGGAGAGATTGATGAAAGAATACGGTTAGGTTATGGGTAGAAAGGGATAGGTTTGTGATAGATTGATAGAACGATAGCGTTAGGGTACGTTCTTGTGACGATATGACTAAGGTACGTCACGTAATGATATGTCTGTGATAGGTATAAGAACGTTAAGGCTATGGTAAGTTAGAGAACGATATGACTATGAAGTGTTTACGTTATGACTTGGTTATGATATGATACATTGTATGCTAGATTATTGTGCTTAAGTACGAAATCATGTGAACGTGAATGTATGTTATTTATGCTGCTTAGTTGATGTGATATGAATGCATGTGACGATGTGTGGCCCTTGTACGATTATGGCTTGTTGTATGAGTATTGGAATGTAACTGAATGAATTGTATGACATGAAATACGGTAAATTGCATGATACATAACCCCGCTAGGAATATGTATGATATGTAACGAAATGAGAATGAGAATGACATGTAAGCATGAAAACGTGACACGGGGTTATGTTCATTAAATGATGACTGTAGGACTAGTGGGACCTCATGCATATTGTGTGATCATGCATTTGGGGGGATACCCCTATCCCATCACGAGGGTACGGACGCGTACATCCAATGGCAGGACAACGATCGTTATGCTTTGCATAGCGCTGCCGTGACGGTTCTAGTTTTAACGGGTCCCGGTGGGCCCCCAGAGCATGCCCACCGGCTAGGGACAGTGGCCCAGCGGTGTGCGAACTAGCTGGTGAGCCCATACTCGCACGTATGGGCTGCGTGTAGAGTATATGGTACACATCCACGATTACCTATTAGGATTACACCGTAGGAAAAACGAAACGAAACGAAACGAAAGATAGGTTCCATCATTTCATTGCATGTGATTGTTGCATTTAACCCCAATAGTGGGGTCACTTACTGAGTATTTCTTTAAATACTCAAGCCATGTGCTACTACATTTTTCAGGTTAAGGCAAGGCATTCCTGTATGGCTGACGACGGCATCTTAACTCGAGATCATGGAACATGCATAGGATAGTGGTATTTATTTTCTTAGACTTATGATAGAATAGGATGTTTTAAACTTAAACGCTTATTTATTTTATTTCGGGTCTTTTGTTGTGTCGTTTTAAAGATGTTTTTGAAACACGTAAGTCCATGACTGTGTTTTTAAGTTAAAGGTTATGTTTTATGGAATTTAAATGAAGTCTTCCGCATTCAATGTTTATGGTATGTATACAGTAGCGAGCTTAAATTAAGTAGAAAATTTCGGGTCGTTACATGAGTTCTTTCCATATATCCTTAACATTACTATTTTAAATTATTATACATATTTTCTTTTCGTCTTAAATTGTTACCCTTTCAAGTTTAAAACCTCAAATATTTGTTAATCCTTAAAGGATTTTGAGTAGAGTGATATCCGAGTTAAAGAGAGTACATGAATAAACATGGATTCTATCCGAATGAAAGTGATCTAGAGTATAGATGACTAAGAAATGCTTAAAAAGAATTGAAACTTACCACCTATATCAACCAGATGCACTTGCTTTTTTGGTGCCTTAATCATAAGAACTTCGAGATTAAATTTGCTTTTCTTGGAGCAAACATGGGAGTGAGGAAAAGACATGCCGGAAGGACTTATGTCGGTCTGTGGTGATAGTTTTCACTCTTAGAAGCGAGGAGTAAATAACGTGACAATATTGTAAGGGGAGTATTAGGGCCATTAAATGCCAAATCCATATTTCCAAGCTTGAACATGGGTCGTTGCAACTAGAAACTTGAAACCCAACTAAATTATCAACATCAAAATAACTATAAAATCCCAAACTATTCCTCCAACTTTTATTAGACTTAAATATACAACATCTTAAGTCTACCAGAAAACCCCACAACACTAGGTAGAATTATTACATGTGAAAGCAATCAAACATAAAAAAAAATTAAAAAAAAAAAAAGTAGGTTTTGTGGGATCAAAATGAGCCACCGAAACTTTACTTCATTTTTTCCAAGGGTGTATCAATTCAAACTTCTCGGTAGGAATATTTCTTAAGTAAAACCCATCATCAAAAGCTGCCCAAATGCAGTTTTGAAAGTCGCATCTTATAGAAAGCCAATACGAGTTCTCTGGCCAAAATACCTCAAATGAAGCATGTCCATTAGAACTATTAAAATTGCACCAAAACAAGGTCGTACACAAAAAGTTCATTTTGAAGCTCCAGTTGAATTGAGCTTGCTTGGCCAAAACGCGTTCGCTCAAATCGTCTTCTTTTGACTTGCAATGAGCATTTAAAACTGAGTTTGTTTGATAATTGTAAATAGTCACTTGCCATTTGCTTCCTGGTTGTTGCCCTTTTTCCCCTCCAACTTGTCTCTTGAATCCTGCAAAACATGTGTTCATAAGAATGCTTGATTCCAAAGCCAACAATAAGATAAAACTGAAGCCG
>NW_019646438.1:88322-97092 GCF_002806865.2 Cucurbita pepo subsp. pepo
CTTAAATTTACCCCTTTTCTCGGCAACCTTGAAGGTTTTTTTTTTTGTTTTTTTTATTTTTATTTTTTTATTTTTTTATTTTTTTTTTACATGGAGATGACTCGTAGTGGGAAAATAAAATTTTTGTGGCATTATTTTACATTACTTTTATTCCACATGTTTAAATTTTCTTTTCCACTTTTAATGTTTGTTATCTTTGTTAAAATAATCCTAACATCCTATTAACTATCATTGTGAGACTTAAAGGAACGTTTCAGGACAACGGTAGATGTGAAAGTTTCGAGGTGATTTAAAGGTGTCACAATGTACGACATGGATTGTGATATGAGGTATCCAAAATATAACTTGGTTTAGGTTCCAAACTTGCTCCAATCAACTTGAAACCTCAAACTTATCTTCATGTCCTTCGTAATCGACCTTATAAGAAGTAGAAAATTGTTCGAAGCACGTATAGACCTTGAAATCTCATAAGTAGTCCTAGGGGCATTTTGGTCATTTTACTCCTAATTCTTGGTTTTGCTACTTAACATGTTCCAATGGCTTTCAAACTTCACCAAATCATCAAACATCATTTTCATTTGCTATTTTTGGTGGAGATGGAAAAACAAAGTTATGTTAAACACATCGGTTGCATTTTCTATACTTTCTCCTTAATTAGCATTATCAAGTAGATTTAAGATAGAGATATAGATAGTTCTTTTAAGGATATTTATCAATTTTTTATGCACATTCAACTAGAAGAAAATAGACATGGTTAATAGGAACGAGAATCAGAACAAACCACTAATTCAAAATTTCATCAATTTTGTTATAAATCTCTTGAATTAGCCCACTAATGATTTATGAAAATGATTTAGGAAATTATTTAATAAACATACAATAAGAAGGAGTTGAAAATTAAGCTAATACTTTGCTTTAAAAGAAGAATAATAATTATAATAATAATAAAATGTTGTAAAATATTTGTCACTTGTGAGATAGTTTTTAAAATGACATTTTAATTCAATATACACTAATCTAAATGGAAATATTACTTCATAAAATTTAAATTGAGTAGCCTATTATTCAAAATCTAAATAAATTGTTTAGACTAATTATTAGCTTTTATTTTTTAAAATAATCCATCATTAACTCAATAAGATAAATAAAACAAAATTGGACGGTAATTTTGTTTTATTTATTTTAATTTTAATCCCCAATAAAATATATACCTTCAAATATTCATTGAAAATTATACTCAAGAGTTGCATAAATCATACACGCAAAGGCCAACATATAACGCCGTAGTCAGGAACTCGCCCTCCCCAGCTTTGATTTCACCGTTTCTCCCCTCAATTCCTTCATGAAACATGATTTCTCGCCGGAGTAAAAACTGAGGATTTCTTATTGGGCAATTCTAGGGATTTTCAAGGCTCGATCTCTCACAAATCCTCTTCCTTATCGTTTCCTCAAGCTAAAGGAATTGGTTTGGAGGAACGAATTTGAGTGTGAGACCTTAATTTTGAGAAATCACTCTCGATCTGAAAGTTACCCGACACCTCCGATTTTCGATCTCTTAGGTATCTTGTTCTACGACGTTTCAGCTCTTGATTCCTTCATCAAAGTTACTCATCTTCTTCCTCTCAAGTTAGATGAATCCTTGGTTTGAAAGAAAAGAGGTCGTAGATTGGAATTCGACACTTACCCACAAATTGAACCCGAAACGAATTTTCTTCAATTGGGAATGTTCCTAGGGTTATTTCTCTTCGTGGTCTTCTACGGAAACATTCCTTGGAGGTGCATAAGCTTATTGGGATCGTCCTTGATCGAAGAATACTTGTGTATCTTCAAATTGGGATATTGAGTTTTCCTTGAAGCTCTTTAATGGCAGATTGGATTGGGGGAATTGTTTCCAGGAACTTTCAAGACTCTATTCCTTTATAGCAAGTGTGGGTAATCTTGTTTAGAAGCTATAGGAACAAGTTTGGAGAGGAATGGTGGAGAATTGCTCTTGAATTTGGAAGAAACTCAGAGTAGGAGACCCAAAATCTACACACGTATTGCCAACGACTGGGAGCTCGACCTTGCTCGATTCTTGTTCCAAACGATTGCCCCAACTTCAGAATTTATAGGGGAAACTTAAACCAACACTGAGAGCTCCAGAATCGTCGTGAACTGTCGGTTGGATTTTCTAAAAAATTCATCAGAAATATCTACTCCGATCAGAGCCTCACCGACCTTGGTTTTGAATCCTAGCCGTTGGATGTGATGATCCGTGAGTGTTCTAGAATATATCCAAGTTTGGAGGCGATCCAACGGCTAAGAGTCAAGATTCGAAGGATTTTGTGTAGAAGGAACTGTGAAGGTTCTAATTTTTTAGCAGAATGACAAATTTGTAATTATCCTTAACTTCAACGGTATTTTGGTAATTTGCCACTTTCCGAATATTTTATTATTATTTTCTCGAAAAATCCATAATATTCCTAAAAAAATTTCATCCCATGTTGGTCATTTTTCCCTTCTTGAACATCTTGAAATTCCTTCTAGATAAGGAATTAAAAATTCAGAAAGATCCTTGATAATTGGAAAAATGACCTTTTTGTCCTTTTCGTTTACACTTTCATTCCCACTCCTTCTCCAAAGGTCTTGAGTCCTTAAGATTACTTCTTATGGTATAGAAATGACTTGCTAAGACCCTTTCCTTGCTTAATCCTCTTAATTTCCTTCCTTGGATCCTTTGGGTCTTGCATAGGTGGCTTTCCTTCATTTTTGGGTGTTACATATGATATACTAGTTGTAGAAATATGTTTTAGTTGTAGAAGTAAGTTTTAGTTGTAGAAGTATGTTTTAGTTGTAGAAATATGTTTTTTTTTTCTCAGGTAACTACTTACTGGAGAATGCTTGCGGAAGGTGAAATAACACTCAGGGTTGGAACAGGAGAAATTGTCTCAGCAAGACCAGTAGGAAATTTAAAGTTTGTTTTTTGGAGATAGATTCATTATATTAGATAATGTACTTTTTGTTCCGGGAATAAAAAGAAATCTAATATCTATCTCTTGTTTATTAGAACAATTGTATAAAATATATTTTGAAATCAATGAAGTGTTCATTTGCAAAAGAGGTATTCATATTTGTTCTGCAAAACTAGAAAACAACTTATATATGTTAAAACCGAGCTAAACAAAAGCTATTTTAAATACCGTGATGTTTAAAACGGCTGAAACTCAAAATAAATGACAAAAGGATTCTTCTAATACCTATCTTTGGCACTTAAGACTAGGCCACATTAATCTCAATAGGATTGGGAGATTGGTTAAAAGGGGACTTCTAAATGAGTTAGAAGACAACTCTCTACCTCCATGTGAGTTTTGTCTTGAGGGTAAAATGACTAAACGACCTTTTTCCGAAAAAGGTTATAGAGCCAAAGAAACCTTAGAACTCATGCATATAGATCTCTATGGTCCAATGAATGTCAAAGCATGGGGATGGTATGAATATTTCATCAGTTTTATTGATGATTATTCAAGGTATGGCTATTTTACCTAATGCATTACAAGTCCGAAGCTCTTGAAAAGTTTAGAGAGTATTAGGCTGAGGTTGAGAATCTATTAGGAAAAACTATTAAAACACTTCGATCAGATCGAGGTGGAGGGTATATGGACTTAAAATTCCAGGACTATATGATAGGACATGGAATAACGTCTCAACTGTCAGCCCCTGGTATACCCCAATAGAACGGTGTATCGGAAAGCAGAAATAGAATTCTATTAGACATGGTTTAGTCTATGATGAGTTTCGCTTGATTACTTGATTCGTTTTGGGGATATGTAGTGGAGATTGTTGCATACATTTTGAACATGGTTCCTTATAAGAGTGTTTCAAAAACACCTTATGAGTTATGGAGAGGGCATAAAGGTAGTTTACGTCACTTCAGGATTTGGGGATGCCCAGCACATGTGTTTGTGCAAAACCCCAAGAAATTAGAATGTCGTTCAAAATTATGCCTATTCGTAGGATACCCCAAAGAGAAGAAAGGTGGTCTATTTTATGAACCTCAAGAAAATAGAGTGTTTGTATCAACAAACGCTACATTCTTAGAGGAAGACCACGTAAGAAATCATCAATCTCGCAGCAAACTAGTAGTGAGTGAGATATCTAAAGAACCAACTAATAAAACAAAAGGAGTTGTTGATTAGGTTGGTCCTTCAACAAGGGTTGTTGATGGAGCTCGTACTTTTGGTCAATCACATCCTTCTCAAGAATTGAGAATGCCTCGATGTAGTGGGAGTGTTATAACTCAACCCGATTGTTACTTGGGTTTGGCAGAAACACAGGTCATCATACCTGATGATGACGTTGAGGATTCATTGACCTATAAATAGGCAATGAATGAAGAAGATAGAGATCAGTGGATCAAAGCCATGAATCTTGAAATGAAGTCAATGTACTTCAATTCAGTCTGGGAACTTATAGATCAACCAGATGAGGTAAAACCTATTGGTTCCAAATGGATCTACAAGAGGAAACGAGACCAAGCTGGTAAGGTACAAACCTTTAAAGCTCGACTTGTAGCAAAGGGTTATACCTTAAGAGAGGGGGTGGACTATGAAAAAACCTTCTCTCCTGTTGCTATGCTTAAATCAATAAGAATAATCTTGTGCATTGCTACATTTTATGATTATGAAATTTGGCAAATGAATGTCAAGACTCCTTTTCTAAACGACAATCTTCAGGAAAGTATCTATATGGGTCAACTAGAGGGGTTCGTTGAACAGGATCACAAGCAAAAGGTTTGCAAGCTTAAAAGATTCATTTATGGGATGAAACAAGCATCTCGATCTTGGAATATAAGATTTGATACTGCGATCAAATCTTATGGTTTTAAACAAAATGTTGATGAACCTTGTGTTTACAAGAAGATAGTCAACTCTACAGTAGTTTTCCTAGTGTTGTACATTGACGATATCCTACTTATTGGGAATGATGTGGGATTTCTGATTGACATTAACCATTGACTAGCGACACTATTCCAAATGAAAGATTTGGTAGAGACTTAGTTTGTTCTTGGAATCCAAATTGTTCGGAATCGTAAGAACAAAACACTAGCATAGTCTCAGGCATCATACATCAACAAAATGTTGGTTTGATATAAGATGCAGGACTCCAAGAAAGGATTCTTACCTTTCATGCATGGAGTTCATTTGTCGAAGGAACAAAGTCCTAAGACACCTCAAGAAGTTGAGGATATGAGACATATTCCTTATGCATCAGCAGTCGGTAGTTTGATGTATGGCCATGCTGTGTACCCGACCAAACATTGCTATGCTTTTGGAATTGTCAGTAGACAACACTCCAATTCGGGACATATTGATTGGACTGTCGTTAAAAATATCCTCAAATATCTTAGGAGAACGAGGGACTATATGCTAATGTACGGCGCTAATGATCTGATCCTTTAAGGGTACACTGACTCAGATCTTCAGACCGATATAGATTTGAGGAAATCGACATCGGGATCTGTTTTCACTCTGAACGGAGGAGCAATAATATGGAGAAGCATAAAGCAAGGTTGCATTGCTGATTCCACCATGGAGGTTGAGTATGTTGCTGCTTGTGAAGCAGCGAAAGAATCTGTATGTCTTAGGAAGTTCTTAACTGATTTGGAAGTCGTTCCAAATATGCATCTTCCCGTCACTCTTTATTGTGATAATAGTGGAGCAGTTGGAAATTTGTAAGAACCAAGAAGCCATAAGCGAGGAAAACATATTGAGCGCAAATATCATCTCATAAGAGGGATTGTGCAACGATGAGATCGTCACACAGATAGCTTCAGAGCACAACATTGCTGATCCATTTACAAAACCCCTCATGGCTAAAGTGTTTGAAGGGCATCTAGTGAGTCTAGGACTACGAGTAATGTAATCTAGGGCAAGTGGGAGAAAAGGCATGAGTATGTGATGCCCTAGTTTATTGTGTTTATGTCTTTCTCTCTACTCAACGTTATAAAACCCCACTAGAGTTTTAGTCCAAGTGGGAGTTTGTTGGGTTTTATGTCCTAAAACTCATAGTTTGTAAACAAAAACATATTCTATTTTCAATAAAGTTATTATTGTTGTTTATTCAGTAAAGATTGTTATTGAATAAAGTGAACTTTACGATCATTAATCTAAATCCAATAAACTAAGAACACTCTGGCTATAGTATGATTACTTGAACTATATGTAGAGACATAAGAGTGGATCAAGTTCAAGTATATAGTCAAAATGATCTATAGTATAAGGATAAGGCTGAGTACCTTATTCTGGGGACACTATGGATGCGGCCCACTTTTGTATATGATATAAACAATGTGATCACTAAATTGTACATGTGGAGACATGTGAGTGGGGGCGTCCTATGCAATGAGTATTGCATAAGATCGGACCATGAAGAAAACCACTCTCACTTTATAATGTCGTTTACTGTTGAGACTGATTTTCTTTTCATTCGATAACCTAGGTAACTCGGTTTTAATCCTGAGCTAACCATGAACTCCTGTTTATTCGGAATTATCCTTAGATTTGCATGGGTGAGAGTGGCTCAAGTTCGCCAACTCAATAGGCCTCCCTTTTCAGGAGTAAGACTAGGTGAATGGCTGGAGACGTGGGGTGCAAGATGGAATTCACTCCTACCCACTTTTAGAGATAGAAAAGAGGTAGTTTCCTTAAGCACTGACTCTAGGTCTTGAATAAGGGGCCCCACCCTCTCATTGGCCTGAGAGGGATTCAGTTTACTGGTTGGACCACAAACCAATTGTTCATTAGGGGATCAGTGAGACATAAGGCACAAGAAGTAACTTCAGGGGTAAAACGGTAAATTGACCCAGCTCTAGTTACAAACAACCTGTGAAGGATCGACTTACTAATCATGGTTATATCAAATGGACAGAAATAGGTTCATTAGGTCCCTCTGCTAGCTCATATCGAACTAAACCATAGAACAGTGTAACAAGTGAGTTCGAAGTGCTCGAATTCAAATTAGGAAATTATGTGCTACATATATACGATATATTTAACTGCATTTTTGTTTTATTTACGAATTAAACAAAAAGATCGAATCTAAGATTTTAATCAAATATGTGTCGGAATTAATTGGGATTGGCATTTAAATAGTTTAATTAATCATTTAATATTACTCTAATTTGAAATTAATTATTCAAATTAATTGTTGAATCAAAAGGAAGCAAGTCAAAATGTTGACTTTATTTAATGGAAAAATCCATTTTTGAGTTAGTGGAATTTTGAGGTGTCAAAATTTGAATTAACCATGTTGCATGCTTGCCACATAATCCGAAACATTTGAGTGGAATTTTGAGTGTCAAAATTTGGTGATCTCCAATTTGCCTGAACATGCAAACATGACTCTATAAATAGAGTGATCATGGTACATGGAAGGTCTTCCTTTTGGAAAAAACCTTGAGAAAAACCTTTCACAAACTCTCTCTTCATATATACTAAATCCCTCCCAAGTTAGTCACTCACCGGATTCCACAACCCGTTCTAAGGTCAGAGAATAGTGGAGAAGACACTAGTGGTGGTTCGGAACCGATTCATGAGGAAAAAGAAACTTGAGCGACAAAAGGTTAGTATTCAAACTCATTGAATTTTAATGCTTTTGAATAAGCTAGCTAATTTACTATAATTGATGTACTTAGAGTGCTTAAGATCCAAATTGCTTCTGCATGTGTTATATTAACACCATCAAGTTCTGCACAAGTTTGTATGAATTTATTATTGTTAGATGTGACTTCGATCGGAATATACCGAAAGAAGTAAAAGAAGCAAAAGAACACCTTGAGGGGAGAGATCTTTTGAAGCAAAGAAAGCTTAAGCACTAAACTTTTCAATTCTCTTTGTTCATGTTTTACTGAAAAGAACATACGTCTAATGACTTTTTATAGAGGAGAAATCACTAACTAGCTTCCTAAACTTCCCTCTCATATCATTGACCATCTTCGTAATACGAGTGCAAAACTTGGTCCACAAATTTTAGACCAATTCTACTATAGTTACTAATTTATTCTACTAAATTTACTATCAGTTTTACTAAGATTATTCTATAAGTTAGTAATTTGTTCTACTAAGTTAGTATATAAGTTAGTTCAATTTTATTAGCTCACATATTCACTTGTATTAATATTTTTAGAACTAAGTCAAAGTATTTATTTAAAAAATTTATTTTTGTTTTTAGAATTTTTTTAAGATTTTAAATGTTTTTTTAGAATTTAATTACTATACAAATTTTGCAAATAGTACGATATTTATTGTTTATCTCATGAATAAAAACTAAAAAAAAAAAACATTATTAGTAATTATGTCGTCTTGAATGAGAAGGGGTCACCAAGCAGAATTGAAGAAGAATGTGATAAAGTGTCATCGACATCATCAACACTAAAAAAGGTCATGAGAAGTTTGTGGACCAAGGTCGATTGCCTTTAAAAAGTAGAATTTGTTCATGGATGTTAACAATAACCATGTGCATTGCCGTTGCATCCTTATCACAAAGCTACCTGCTGGGAGTTTGGCTTGTAAATGTCTCATATTGGAATTCTTATGCCTTTAAAATTGCGTGGTTCCTTTTGCAAGAAATGGTGGGAGTTGTTATTCTTTGTTGTATTATAATTTCCTTCCTTCATTTGGTGGTGAAGCTTCTCGTTTGGTCGTAAAAAAATTAAAATCTTTGACTTTGAGAGAGACCCAATAGCTTCAATCACAACTTACCTGAAGATCGACGGCTATACAAAAACTAGGTT
>NW_019646438.1:97596-98765 GCF_002806865.2 Cucurbita pepo subsp. pepo
AAAAAAAAAAAAAAAAAAAAAAAAAAAAAAAAAAAAAAAAAAAAAAAAAAAAAAAAAAAAAAAAAAAAAAAAAAACCGCTGCGACCAGGTAAGTATGCCAACTTTGTTTAGATAGAGAGTTGTTAATTCTCTATGACCCAACTCGAAACAAACCCCGCTGCGACCAGGTAAGTATGCCAAGTAAAGATTAAGTATGCCTAAGTTCTATAAGTTATGGTTGCATGATTAGGGTTACTTATTTAAGATAGACTTACTATGATGCACTTAGTGCCTAAAAATAAATTGTAACCCTAGATCTTCTTTCATGATAGATCACGTCACCTAAGTAAAAAGAACCAAAAATTGAGAATGTGAGGCACAGAGGCAAAAGGTTGGCCTCCAAAAACTCCACAGAGAGTGCACTCGAGGAAATAATGTCCAGCGCTCGAAACACACAAACTGAGACCCAACAAAGACCCATTCCTAGTCAGGCTACACCTAGAGTACAACGAACTACTACGGCCACTATTGAGGCCTTATAATCATTTATGGTACCACAATGGAGACATAGACCAACTAGATACGACAGGCTATCTCAGCTAGCTAGCTAGGCTGCACAGACCCCATAGAGTCCCAAGGGACCTTTGAAGAATTTTGTTTCCTGAAATTCGATCTACTAACATTTGATGGAGAAAAGGGGATTCAGTAGCCGTTGAGGCATGATTAGAAGCAATATAGATTGCTTTCCATTTATATGATCTTCCTAGAGCCGTATAAAGTCCAATGTGCCACTTGATTTTACAGGGTAAGACACAATTTTAGTGAAAAACTACTTCAAGAACGATAAGCATGATTGAGGAAACAATTTTTTAGTCCCTCTTTAAGGAGGTATTTTTCGAGAATTAGGAGACCTCTCTGAGCTTCAAGTAAGGAGACAAGACAATGGAGGAGTTCATCAAAGAAAGCATGCATAAGCTGAAGAAGTCAAAGTGGTGAAGCCTAAATTTGACAATATGATTGAACTAATGTATTAATGACTTAGAAAGATTACCGAAAATATAGTAAGTATATCTTCAAATGATTACCTAGGAGAATATATATATATATATATTCATAATTCAATTTAGTATATACTTCTTTACTCTTATTACTATATAGCTATTTACTATATATATATATATATATATATA
>NW_019646438.1:100384-101964 GCF_002806865.2 Cucurbita pepo subsp. pepo
ATTCATATCACATCAACTAAGCAGCATAAATAACATACATTCATGTTCACATGATTTCGTACTTAAGCACATTAAGCTAGCATACAATTTAATGGCACGTGCCAACATACAGCAATTAACGCGTAACCTACAACGGGTGAGCCACTTACTTGGTAGGCCTTAGCCGAAGTACTCCCTAGAATATAACGTAAGCTCCTAGCTCCTCGTGGACGTTCTACGCTTCCGTTGGTGGTTGGTTCCTATTGGTTCATGAGTCACTTCCGTTAGTATTTTACAAATAAGAATAAATTTCCAACTGGAATTTGTGAAATATGACCTTAAAATGTTCCCTTTTATACCTTAAACAGGGCCGAAACCAAGTCCGGGAGGGTCGAAACAGTGTCAAACGGACTGGAAACAGGTTTCCCGAGCCAAATAAGTCGCCGAGCCGCCGCCGGAGCCGATGAAGTTGCCTAAGCCGAGAGGAGCCGCACTGCAGACGTGACACGTGGCACAATCCGAGAGCGACGCGTGTGCAGGTGTCTCTGGTCGAGGCGCGGGTTAACGGGCCGCTCACGGGTCTCGGACCGAACGCGGGTGACGGGCCGCAGGGTGATGGGCCGGCTCGCTGGTGACTGGCCGCGGGTTGATAGGCTGGCTCGCAGTTGAAGGCCGGGTGTTTGGGCTGTGGGTAACGTGGGTTCTGGGCTGACCGAAGGGATGGGGTTCGGTTCAGGTTTCTGGATCCAGATCGCGGGTCAAACTTCGTCCTCTTCGCCCGACTGCATGCGCGATTTTTTGGCGGTCTCTCTCTCTCTTCGACAACGTCGTCCCGACGTCCTTTTTCCCCCGTTCCTGAGCTTATCCTTCACCCTAACCTCGTTTTTGGTACAGATTTCGTTGGTAAGGGCCTCGCACTCCCGGATCTGGAGAAGCTCGGAAGTCCGCCGTTCCGTCTTCCTTGCCGACGGTGTTCAGCGTACGGGATTCGTGTAAAACCTACTCCTGATGTGTGTAAAGAATTCTGGGATTACTTTTGTGGTGTGAAATGGGGGTTTTTGACGTCGATTCGTACGGTTCGGCTTCGCCGGAGTTTCGTCAGTTTTCTGTTCTCTCTCCTTTTTCCTTACCGTTTTCGTTTCTTTGCAGGTTCTTTGAGGGTGGCTGAAGGTTGGGGACGCGATTTGTTCCATCCCAGCCCTCGGCCGCCCTTTGTGGGTCGTGTGTGAGCGAAAACTCCGGCGTTCGCCGGAGTTTTTGGCTCTGCCGACGACCATCTTTTTTTTTTCGGTTCCGTTACATTACCTACCCCTAAAAGGGACTTTCGTCCTCAAAAGCCTCGAACTCGTGGATCAACTCGGGATATTTTTCCTTTATTTCCTCCTCTCGTTCCGACGTAGCTTCCTCGACTTGGTGGTTACGCCACAATACCTTAACGAAACCTATACTTCTATTACGTAAGGCTTTCACCTCTCGGGCTAGAATTTTAATCGATTTCTCCTGGAAACTTAAATTTTCCTCAATTTTAATTGGTTTTTAGTCTATTACGTGCGTCGGGTCTGGAATATATTTCCTTAACATGGACACATGAAATACATCGT
>NW_019646438.1:106659-111545 GCF_002806865.2 Cucurbita pepo subsp. pepo
ATGCTTTTAACATAACATTTCATCATATACACATCATACCATGACATATTGCATCACAATGTATCACATCATAAACAAGTTCTAACGTAAACACTTCGTAGTCATATCGTTTTCTAACTTATCATAGCCTTAATGTTCTTATACCTATCACAGACATATCATTACGTGAGCGTACCTTAGTCATATCATCACAAGAACGTAACCTAACGCTATCGTTCTATCAATCCTAACGCTATCATTCTATCAATCTATCACAAACCTATCCCTTTCTACCCGTAACCTAACCGTATTCTTCCATCAATCTCTCTTATCCCACTCCGGTATGTAACCTAACCTTAACGTTTCATAAACGTATTTTACTCCTATCGTTATATTTCGTTTTGTGCATCCTTCTTGTATCCTATCTCAAACATATCCTTGAACACATCGTACCGTAATTATTATCATACAATTCACATATTATAACATATACATAAACATAATATAAGCATACCGATTCACAGATAATTCATACATATCAATATATATGACACGTGCAGGCACGTGTCAACATCAAATATAACAATGCCGACAGTAAGGCCACTTACCTGGCTAGCTTAAGTCGTTGTCACGAGTATATCTTTAATGAAAGTTTGATTCTGTCCTTTGAAATCTAGTCAACCTATGTGAGCCCATGACATCAATTTCAAGTTTGAAATCTACAAAATTATTTCTCTAATTTACATAGGTTCATTGTTAAAAAGTCTTGAAATATTATATGTCTATAATTATATTTTTATTAAACATCTTATTTTACATGGCTACTGTTGTATAAAATATACAACTATTTAAGTTATTCTGTGTTTTACTACTCTGTATTTAACTTTCTCTATATTTAGTTTATGGTTTTTAATTTCGCAATCTTCTTTTTTTTTTTTTATCTTTTTTTTTTTTTATCTTGTGTCTCAATTCTTTTCTACAAATTTTTCCTCAATCTTCCCTCCTCTCTCTTTTTAATTATTTTCATTCTGTAAATAGATTTTCAATTCTGTACACATTTTCAATTCTGTACACATTTTCAATTATGTAAACAAGATCTCTAGCCCTATATTCATTTTCATTTAAACAGATATTATTGGCCAATTTTAATCGATTATTTGGCTACTATCATATAGATTTATAGATCTGCCAACTAAAATTTTACTGATTCTAACCTTATTTCCTATAACTTCAAATGCTAACAAAAAAAAATCTAATTAATTGAACATGAGATCTGATTATTATAGACATTGAAAATCCTTTAGGATGGTCAATATCTTGTTCTTGCAAGATTTTGTTGAGGTAAGGGTCCTTTTCCTGAGTATCGATTATACGCCTTCTTTGTGTAGGTTAGACTGTTAGTCGAGTCAATCTTGTTGTTAATCCCTTAATTAAAACCTCGATGTCGTTCCCAATCATTACCTCTTGGAGTTTCGTTTGTCCTATGATTAGTGCGTAAGAGTGGGTCATCCTTCAGCTTAAGGTATAGCTACAACGTTAGGCTTTTCAGGATGGTTATATGATTTATATGTCATTTTCCTTCACAAGTTCCAACCACCTTCTTTGTCTCTGTTTAGCTCCTTTTGCTTGAACAAATACTTTAGGCTCTTCTGGTCCGTATATACTTGTATCCTTTCTCGATAAATATTGTGTGCCACATCTTATGGGCGAACTCCATGGCAATGGAAGGACGAGAGAAGATACCAATATGTCCTTGAGTTCCATGAAGCTCTTTTCGCATGTCGATGTCCAAGTGAATGTCTTACCCTTCTTGGTTAGTTGGCTTAAAGGTGGTAGTATTTTGGAGAAGTTCTTTATAAATCTTTTGTAATAACCTGCTAGCCCTAGGAAACTTTGGACTTCTATGATCTTGTTCGGTTAAGGAATTTTCATTACTGCTTCCAATCTAGTCGCGTCTACGGAAATTCCTTCTTTTGTTATGACATGCACAAGGATGGCCACCTCAAAAAGCCAAAACTCACAGTTAGAAAACTTGGCGTATAAATGCTGGTTTTGACCTTGTTAATAGCATTATGAATTGAGACTCATGTTTTGTCTCGGTCTTAGAGTAGATAAGGATATCGACTGTGAATATAATTACAGGTGTGCTAAGCAAATTCTTGAATACTCTATTCATCAGGTCCATGAAGGCTGTAAGGGCGTTAGTTAGTCTAGAGAACATAACCATGAATTCCTAGTGATCATACCTTATTCTGAAGGCTATCTTAGGTATGTCTTTCTCTTTGATTCTTAGTTGGTGATATACTAACCTTAATTTACCTTGGAGAATATTGAAGCCCCTTAGAGTTGATCGAAGAGGTCGTCAATCCTTGGAGTGTGTATTTTTTCTTTATCGTAACCTCATTGAGCTCCCGATAGTCTATACACAACCGTAAGGATCCATCTTTCTTTTTGACGAAGAGTACTGGAGCTCCCATGGTGAGATACTTTGTCTTATGAATCGACACTCATCAATTGTATGACCACTTCTATTACAAGATGTTTGGTCCTAACTTGCTTTAGGTTCCAAGCTTGCTCTAATCAACTTGAACTCTTAAACATACTTTTTTGTCCTTAGGAATAGGCCTTATAAGAAGTAGCAAGTCATTTGGAGCGCGTATAGACCTTTACCCCTAATAATTGGTTTTGCTGCTTAATGTGTTTGAATTTAATAGCATTTGGAGGTCCTCTAGGTCATGAACTGTAGGTAGATTAGGGGCAATATGGTCATTTTGCACCATTTCTTGGTTTACCTACTTATCCTTATCCAATGACCACCAAATTTCATATATAACCTCAACATGCTATTATATTCTCAACATTAAAATTTCGTAGGTAGCAAAGTTCATCTAATTGGTTATTTGAATGTTACTTAAATCTCGAGCAATTTTAGTAGTTCAGGGCTTTAACTCATGGTTCTTTGTGTTTTTCTTTTATATATTCTTAATTCATACTTGGTTTAGGGTTCATGTAGAAATCCTAGTGATTCCAACAAGTATTTCTTAATGAAAGTCAAAGGTGGCTACTTACCTTTGCGTCGATGTTCGAGACTTCCGTTCTTGAGCTTGTGGTATCCGAATTATTCGAAATTATCTTTATTAGATTCATCTTTTAAGTCTAGTTTTGGGAACCATAAAGAACTTCATGAGAACATTTGGAAGGGGTCAAAATTGATCAAAATGTGTAGAAAGGTGAACATATGGCTACCTTTGACTTTTATTGGTCAAACTTTGACCTTTGACTTTGGACTTCATCTCCTTCCTTGGTTACTGAAAAAATCACAATTTTTCCTTATCATACCCCTCTGGTTTTGCCTTTTTACTGCTCTATGAAGAAGTAAGGATCAATTTCATACCTTGTCGTGGTCTATAGCTTGAGTTATAACCTTCTAAAGTTCGCCGGAAAACATGTTTCTCGCCTTTATTTAGGGTAGCCGATTCTAGAGCTTTTCATTGTCCAACTCCTTCACGAAACTTATGGGAAATCACATATGGAATGTGTAGGAGTTGGTAGGATGGAAAATGATTAACCACAACCTTCGAATTTAGAAGAAATCTGAGGAAGAAAAACTCATAATCTAAAAGCTTCAAACTCGAATTTTATGAATCCTCATCACTCGATTCTTGTCTTAAAACATTGGCCATAACTTTGTATTTTAGATCAAGCTTGCACCGCCATTGATTGTTCTAAAATTGTGGTGAATTTTTTTCGTTTTTTATTTTAAGCATTTCTAAAACTTCAATAAAAAATATCTACAATGATGAAGGTGTTACCGATAATGGTTTTCAACTTTAACTGTTGGATCTACAAAACCTTGACTCTTATTAAACATATCCAAATTGCAGCTCAATCCAACCATTGGATGTTAATATAAGATTGATTTCCTTCTGTTGGACGGTTCAAGAACCAAATCTGGCTGCACAACTTCTTTAATTGCCGTTTTGTGATGAAGTGGAACTTCAAGGGTATTTTGGTAATTTGTCACATTCAGAATATTTTATTATTATTTTTCTCAAAAAATCCATGATTTTTCTTAAAATCATTCCTTCCTTTGTTGGGGACAAAACTCATAGTTTGTAAACAAAAACATATTCTGTTTTCAATAAAGTTATTATTGTTGTTTATTTAGTAAAGGTTGTTATTGAATAAAGTGAACTTTACGATCATTAATCTAAATCCAATAAACTAAGAACACTCTGGTTGAACTATATGTAGAGACATAAGAGTGGATCAAGTTCAAGTATATAGTCAAAATGATCTATAGTATAAGGATAACACCAAAAAATAAAAAAACAAATAAAAATAATTATAATAAGGTAGTTAAAATATTAATAATAAATAAATAAAAACAACATTTCCCCACTTCTCTCCACTAACCTCTCATCCCTTCCCACAATTGTCTCTCCTCCCTATCGTGACGCCAAAAAGTAACAGTTACTTAAAATAGAAAAAGAAAAACAATAATTGTCAGATTTACTTAGAAAAAAAACACATTTACCCAATTGAGGTTTGCTGAAGATTTACGTGAAGATAGATCTGATCAATAAGGTATGTATTTTAATCTTAATTTTCTTTTATCCTATTTTTTTTTTTAGAAATCACAACCAATTATAGTTGTTGAATTATTACTATGATCATCTTTTAGTTAGAAATTAAATGTCAAATCATTTATACAATTCTAGTAAATCATGTTTAGTAATATTAGATTAAATATGAATAGATTAGAGATAGAATGACCAAGAAAACTTCTGAATAGGAAACCGATGGAAGTAGGAAACACTGAGATTATGAAAGATTTAAAATAGAGATCCACTGTAAATTTGGAATACATGAGAACAAAATTAAAAGGCAACAAATAAAAAAAAAAA
>NW_019646438.1:115822-180364 GCF_002806865.2 Cucurbita pepo subsp. pepo
AAGAAGAAGAAGAAGAAGAAGAAGAAGAAGAGCTTGTGTTTGAACGAGTTGTTAAAGCTGTTTGGGAAGCTGATTTAAGGTTAATATCCACCCAAAAAAAATTAATTGCTATGAATGATAAATATCAATTTTTTTTCGTTTGCTATTTTTGGTGGAGATGGAAAAACAAAGTTGTGTTAAACACATCTAGAACGGTTGCATTTTCTATACTTTCTCCTTAATTAGCATTATCAAGTAGATTTAAGGTAGAGATGTAAATAGTTCTTTTAAGGATATTTATCAATTTTTTATGCACATTTAACTAGAAGAAAAATAGACATGGTTAATAGGAACGAGAATCATTAATTCAAAATTTCATCAATTTCGTTATAAACCTCTTGAATTAGACCAGAAAAAATAAATATCAAAATGATTTATCTCTTTTAAGAAATTATTTAATAAACATACAATAAGGAGTTGAAAATTAAGCTAAGGGCCATACTTTGCTTTAAAAGAATAATAATAATAATAATAATAATAATAAAATGTTGTAAAATATTTGTCACCTGTGAGATAGTTTTTAAAATGACATTTTAATTCAATATACACTAATCTAAATGGAAATATTACTTCATAAAATTTAAAGTTCCAACGTGAGACTAACTATTCCAACGTGGACTCCCTCCTAACAATTCACAACAATCCTTCTGAACCACACCTAAATGTTGTGAAAGTTATCTTATTTATAATCAAGGAGAGCGGGAACTAATAGTGGGGATTGATGCATTTTAGTTCAAAAACATGACGTAGCTAAACCTTGGATAAAAATAGTACTTGGTGCAGTTATTGCACTTACACTTAAATGGTTTTTATATTTTTAAAATACGTAAATAGATGAATAGTGGAGAAACTCCGTAAAGAAATAATAATGGTAAATGCCTCAAATAAATCGAGCGAGTAACTAATAATCCTGTTATACATAAAAAAGTAGCTATCATGCCCTTTTCTGACGAATCATAGAGTCCTACGGTTTCATCGACTAATAAGGTTATCAAATGAATTGTAATAACTCTCCATAATGGTATGATATTGTCCAGCATACTCAGACTCTTCTCCCAACAATTCTTAACATGAATTAGATTGGTATGAAGAGGAAAACAAAGTTGATACCTCGAAGATAAACGCCGCCGCGACGGGGAGATGATGAACACGGATGAGGTGGGGTTGCTTCACGTGTCCCATCCGGCTAAGAAAATAAACGACATGAAGTCTTCGAACTTCTCCACCCTCCATTAACGCTGTGTTTATAAGGTTCATCAAAATTCCAGAATGCGTTGAACAAGAAAAGGGAAAGTGTGAGGTTAAAAAAGAAAGCTCAAACACACAAGAAAACAGAACACACAAGAACACAACATTAAAATATTTGTTCAAGATCTAAATTTAAGCTAATTATTAGTTTTTATTTTTTAAAATAATACAGCATTCACTTAATATAGATAAATAAAACAAAATTGGACGGTAATTTTTAATTTTTAATTTTAATTTCAATTCCAATAAAATATATACCTTCAAATATTCATTTAAAATTATACTGAACCAACCATCTATGCTTCAAGAGTTGCATAAATCATACACCCAAGAGAGATTCAAATTTCTAGGGTGAAAAAAAGAAAAAGGAGAAGAAATAATCGAGGCTTCATGTTTGAACTCTTTAAAAGAGTAACAACGATAATGTCAAAGCTCGACGTCTATGGCGTCCTATGAACTCTTGCAGTCACACTTAGATTTACCCCTTTTCTCGACATCCTCGAAGGTTTTTTTTTATTTTTATTTTTTTTATTATTATTATTTTTTTTTTACATGGAGATAACTCGTAGTGGGAAAGTAAAAATTTTTGTGGCATTATTTTACATTACTTTTATTCCACATGTTTAAATTTTCTTTTCCCCTTTTAATGTTTCTTATCTTTGTGAAAATAATCCTAACATCCCATTAACTATCATTGTGAGACTTAAAGGAACGTTTCAGGACAACGGTAGATGTGAAAGTTTTGAGGTGATTTAAAGGTGTCACAATGTACGACATGGATTGTGATATGAGGTATCCAAAATATGACATACAATTATGAAACCGTGACTTGAGATTGAGCGAAGTGGGAGATTCACGATGAGGAAAGTATAGAATTTTTTCAAACAAATCTAGACTTTTCTCAAGTTTTACCGGTAGGAATCGTTAAAAATCTATACGAACCCTAAGTTAAGTAAAATTTAAGGGACTGTGGAAGAATTAAGCCGGACGCCTATTAGAATTAGTAACCGTCACGGCAGCATTATGTAAAACATGATGATACTTCACCTGCCTTGTGGTGTACGCGTCGTACCATCGTGATGGAATAGGGATATCCCCAAATGCATGAGCACACATAATGCATGAGGTCCCAATATTTTTTCGTTTTCAACATTATTAAATATAACCTCGCTACAGTTTTTCATTCATATCATATCATTTCTCATTTTTCATTTCTCATTTTTCATTTCTCATATCATACATAATTCTAACCGGGTTATATTTCATGCCATTTATCGTGATTTCATGACATTCGTATCATGCTGTATACATACAATTTAGGAGACATAACATAACGTTCCATGCTTTTAACATAACATTTCATCATATACATATCGTATCATAACATATTGCATCACAATATATCATATCGTAAACATGTCAATTTATCACATATCTCATACCATGGCATATATCATGTCATTTTCATATCATATGACAACATATACATATATCCATCATTCACATGTCCTATCATAACCATATCATATCGTAAACTTTTAGTGGTCATATCGTTTCCTAACTTATCATAGCCTTAACGTTCTTATACATGTCACAGTCATATCATTACATGAACGTACCTTAGTCATATCGAACGGTATCTTCTATCAATCTATCATAATTGTATCCTTTTCTACCCATAACCTGATCTTATTCTTTTATCAATCGATCGTGACCATATCGTTTTTGTCAATCTCTCATATCCATAGCACTTCGATACGTACCCTAACCTTAACGTTCCATGAACATATCTTACTCCTATCGTTACATTACGTTTTGTGCATCCTTCTCGTATCCTATCTCAAACATATCATTGAACACCTCGTATTGTGAGTGTTATTGTACAATTCACATATTATAACATATACATATCATATTATAAGCATATTGATCCATAAACAGTTCACACATATTGATATATACGACACGTGCAGAACTACGAGGCACGTGTCAACATCAAATATAACCATGCCAATACTAAGACCACTTACTTGGATGGCCTTAGCCTAAGTTCTATCTAACTCCAAATTAGCTTGCTTTTGCTCCTCGAATTCGTTCACTTGTGCCAAGGTGCTTCACCTTATTAAAGATATTCACCGAATTCCTTCCGTAATTCTAACTCCTAACTTTTATTAAGTATTTAACCAATTTTTAATCTTTCCATTTAGATTTAATATTTCTTGGAATATAATATGTCTAACAATACAATGCTGAGTGACATACAATTTGTTTGATACTATAGTTTCATAATATATTTGAAAATTACTTTATAAATAAGAATATATGTTTATTTACTCGTATAACAATCTAGTACTTATGAGATCTTCTTTTTTTTTTTAATATTTTTTCTTCTCTCTCCCTCTTCTTTGAGGTGGGATTCTTACCTTCAAATCTTTCCTTCAGCGTGTTCACAAAGAGACACTAAGATATTTACATGGTTCGGAGAGAAGAAGTTTCCCTACATCCACGGGTAGCAATCAATCACTAATCAAACAAAACGTTACAAGTGAATACCTCACTATCATACAATATAGACTCTCACCATTATGTCACTCAAGAAATACAATGTGACACACAAAACATTCCCAAATCTCGATATCAAATTTCGATATGAGTAAATCTAGTATGACAAAATCTGTCACGACCCAATATTTTACTACGGACCGTGACTAATGACAAGACACAAATGCACAAAGTGATTTAAATATGAAATAAAGAAAATCCTTAAATTCCAATAAAGTGTTTGGACGACAAACAACAAAACACATGACAGTTTGGAAATAAATTTCGAAAGTATGCCAACACAAAAAAAAAAAAAGACTGGACTGACGCCCTGGGATGACCCGTTCCTCTGTGACAATCCCCATCTCCATCACGCCCGCCCTTGTACTATCCCCTCGCTAGTTTGGGGCGTATCCCCAACCTCCTCCTGAAATTCAAGTTGTTCCTCTTCCGGTGTTGGAACCGAGGTGTCCTGAACTTCCTCTCTTCTTCCCCTTCTGGGTCTGGGCCCTACATATGGTTCGCGTCTCTTTGGTGCCATTATCTACCACAACAGAAAAAGGAACTATGGTTACAATTCATTCTTAGCACATCTCCTAGGTAATGTGCGATTATAATGTCATAGTCGGTCGTGGTATACTCTATAAATACTAGCTTAACCTTTGTCTCTATGTTTTCGTCGCATGAGAACGTCTGGTCATGAGCGGCATGTGTTTGACGAGCGAGGTCACAGAGGACACGACTCTGCATCCTAAATGTCTACAGGACCTATAACCTGACTGCTTTGATACCAAATTTGTCACGACCCAATATTTTACTACGGACCGTGACTAATGACAAGACACAAATGCACAAAGTGATTTAAATATGAAATAAAGAAAATCCATAAATTCCAATAAAGTTTTTGGACTACAAACAACAAAACACGACAGTTTGGAAATAAATTTTGAAAGTATGCCAACACAAAATAAAGACTGGACTGACGCCCCGGGACAACCCGTTCCTCTGTGACAATCCCCGTCCCCATCACGCCTGCCCTTGACCGATGCCTCGTGCTCCTAAAAAAAAAAAAACATAGCAAGGATGAGTATAAAAATTATACTCAGTAAGCCACCTACTTGTAGGCTCTCTTCGCACCTTAATTTAACAAGTACCCACGGTTTCCTAATTCGGTTTTAGGACATCTAGTTCTAATCTTAGTCCCTTGGAGCTTGCCCCTTGGGTTTCACCGGTTCATCGTCTTTTCATTAAACGCCTAGAGGTTCCTTACGCGAAGCTAATATTGTCGATATCTCTCTATGAGGTGCTACCTCTACATGGCTATCTGGGACTACATGGTATCTAGCCTAGGGGTGTGCTGAATACCCCTACGCCCATATAGTCCCCCTATGGGGGGCGCGACCCAACCCGTTCCCATGCAGCTAATGGGTTGTACGACGTGGGGACACATTTCCTATGTGAAATGGCTAAGAGCGATAAGGACTGATCAGGGACCCTTGGTCCTCCCACGAAGCTATAGATACCGTTCTCACACTAGCAATCTATGAACACTCCTGAGGTACCTTCTTGCCGTGGTAAACCGCTAAGTTCCTAAGGGAAAGTTAAGTCTGGCTAGAGCGACATATCACCCCTAATAGTGATCCCCTAGGCTTATCATAAAAATGAGTCCTAGATAAAGAATAGAGTGTGCATGCAACTGTCTTCTAACATCATAATATATAATTCATGCAAACTAGGCATGCTAGCTCAACGGGACGATGGCCTCCATCAAGCACCCAGAACACAAAATTCGTGCTCAATGGGGTGAACTCATCCATCAAGCACCCAAAACACGGAATACACAATTCCAACATAAATTAAACGCATGTATACATACGGTGGAAGCTTAAAGCATACAAGCAACACTCAGATAATTCACCCAATACACTCATACCAATCAATCTGGCTAATATTTTACATGAAGAGCTAATCTGAGACAAAATTACTAACATGCATGCAATCCAAGCGAATCCTACAAGTATTTCTAACTAAATACCAGGTGGTGACTTACCTGGTTTATGCGTACCTTTTTGCTAACGTTTCTTTGCCCGTGAGGTGTCTAAAAACACTAATTTCTTTTATTAGTCCCTATTCACGTAAAAACGATATTAGAACTGGAACCGGGACAAAAATTCGGCAAACAAAGGGCAACCAGGCCAAAACAGCAGTTTCACGCGCACTCACGCGCCAACAGTGCGCTGACCACACGCGTGGACATGCGCCTGTCGCAGGCCACACGCGCGCTTACCACGCGCGGCAACTCCTGCGTAGTCGCGGGTTGGTCGGTTCAGTTTGGCTCGGCTCGGCTCGCATTTGCAGTTCGGCTCGGCTTTGCAGGCGACACGTGTCGTCGCCTCGCTGGAGCTATGTTACATTAGCCGACGATCGACGTGTGTCTGGCGCCTGTCACGCCGCCCTCCGCCGCTCGCCGGCCGACCTTTTTTTTTTTTCCTCTTTGTCCTCTGAAATCTGTAACACAACCCCTTTTTTCGATTTTCATATCTTTCGATCCGTAGATCGGATCGATATGATTTCTTCGGCAAAGTTCTAGATCATGTTACGGGCTACGTCTTAATATTTTTTTTTGTAATTTTTGCATGACTACTAGACAAGTTAAGAGCGTCGGAAGTTCGCTCACCGTTCTCGAACGATTCTCGGATCTCCGCCTTCGGGTTGAGGTCTCGGCTAATCTTCTTCACAGATCGTGCGTAGAGTTGTTCCTAGGTGAATATTTCAGCATTTTAGGATCGATTCACATAGGGAAAGCTCATATCTGAGAAATGTCGTTTAGAACCTTACCTCGTGAAATGTTCTTGGGTCTTGACGGAGCGTCAGCCTCACTAACCTCTCAATTCTTGTACAAGTCTCATCTGAAGGTGGATTCCGACGGTGGTCCATTACACTTCACGGCTGACTCCTCTCCAATTTCTCTCTAACTCTCTTTTTCTTTTGCAGGGAATGTGACGGGGTTCTCCTAGACCCCTACTAGGGCTGGATGGGCAAAATGACATTTTTGCCCCTTAGTTGACTTAGCCCCCTTATTGGTGTTACAAAATCTAATCCAAGTAATCAAATCTCATCTCATTCAAATAAGTCAAATGTAATCCAAATAACCAAACCAAATCCAATATAATCTAAATAACCAATCAAATCTAATCCAAATAACCAAATCAAATCAAAACTTATGACCATCTACAACAACATTGGTTTTCAACTTTAACCATTGGATCTACCAACCTTGAGTCTTGTTAAACATATCCAAATAGCAACTCAATCCAACGATTGGATGTGAATATACAAATTAATTTTCTTCGACCACGAAATCAAATCTAGTTGGAAATTTTCTTTAATTACAATTTTGTAATTAAGTGGAACTTCAGATTTTAAGTAATTTGTCACATTTTGAATATTTTATTATTATTATTCTCCAAACATCTATAATTTTTCTTAAATTTTTTCATCCCTTGATGTTGCTGGTCATTTTTTCCTTCTCGATGAGGAATTAAAAATCGAGAAAGATCCTTGGTAATTGAAAAAATGACCTTTTTGCCCTTTTCACCTACTTTTTCCTTTCTAATATTTGTCCAAAGGCCTTAAATTCTTAAAATTAGCTGTGTATAAATGACTTGCATAAGACTATCTTGTCCTTGCTTGACCCTCTTATTTTCTTTCCTTGAATCTTTTGGATCTTACACGGTCCGCTTGTTCTTATTGGAGCTAATTTCTTTTTAGTTTTTTTGGGGTGTTACATCATAACTCATTACTTGGCTCCCGAAAGTCGTATTTGTCAATCACAGTTTTATACATGATCATAAGATGAATTGGTTAACTCTTTACTAGTCTCTATGTCGTAAATCTACGTATCATAGAGACCTCCGAATTGATTGGAGATGGAGAAATATGGTAGAGACCTCCGAATTGTTTACCTGAGCCAATCATCCTCCCCGTGGCCAATCCAAAGATCAGCGAGGTTGTTAAGAAAGCCTATCCATCAGGATTTCCTATATCCCAGAAGATCTTCATAAGACCATTATTCCCACCCGTGGCCAATCATATTTCGAGTCGCAATGATCCTTCAAAAATCGCGTACTCAAAATAAAAAATTTTCAAAGTCATGAATCCGACGTACTGGAATCAAGATCCGTACACGGAGAAAACTTTTTCAAAACCTTTTGTTCCTCATTCTTTCTCATACATAGATTATCAAATGGCGTGGTTCAATATCATTTGGTATCAAAATTACGAGCACTTGGTTTATTCAATTCTGCTAAAATGCTCATAAAATTCATTACCCATTTTGGTTCATCAAATGTGGAAAATCTTTGGATCTACCAAAGATATATTTCTCGTTCCAATACAGGAATCGTTCCACTACTTCATAGGCTCTCATCGCATCCTAAGCTTAATAGATTTCCACAGACTTCTCTTTGGCTCTAAAACATCTGGTTCTGGTCATAGCTCTTTAGAGCATGCCCCTTGGAACTTGTCCATTGGGGCTTCTTTGGTTCTTCGTCCTTTCATTTAAACCCTAAGAGTTCCCTTATGCCAACCTATGTTTGACTGGTGTACTGCGAGTAACTACCTCGGCATGACTATGAGACTACCTGGTATCTTACCTAGGAGGTGAGCTACAACCCCCTAGTCCCATTGTAATCCCCCTTTGTTCGGGGAGGGCTACCTCCCCCATTCCCATCCAGCTAAATGGTCCATTAAACGTGGGTCTCCCGTTTCTCATGCTAAAACGGCTTTAGAACAGTCGAGTCCTGATCAGGAACCCCCTGGTCTCCCAAAAGTAACCTAAGGGTACTCTGAAGGTGGTTCATATGTCGTGGTAGTTTCATAGACTCTTAGGGGACATGTTAGGTCTATACTTAGTAACTCGTCCCTCTAACCAAAAATCCCTAGACTTATCATAAATGTGGGTCATGAAAATTAACTAAGTGTGCACACAAGTATCATTTAGCATCATCATGCTTAATTCATGCAAAGTAAACATACATGCTCAATGGGACACAGAGTTCACAAGTTCCCATCTTTCTTTCAACATGAATTAAACATATACATATAAAGCGCTAGCTTAAAACATAATTGCAACACTCAGATAATTCTCAAAATATTTCACATAATACATCCATACTCTTAGCAAACAAGTTACCTACATTCAATCATGGAAAGCTACCACCTAAGGTAATTAAACTTGCATGCATGCATAACCAAGCGACTCCTACAAGTATTTCTTCCTAAAGTTTCGTGTGGTGACTTACATGATTGACGTGTGTCCTACGTTTAGCGTTTCTACACCAATAGCGTGTCCACAAATACCGATTTTCTCCATTTAGGTCTATTTCATATAAAAATAGGGTTAGAGTTGGAAAATCGGTCAGAAGTCGAACGGGTTGAAAACAGCACCTCACGCACATGCAAGTACTCACACGTGCTTGGGAAGGTGTTACACGTGCACGGCCACGCGCAACGCGCATGAGGGAGGGATGATGCGTGCTGAGGTATTGCCATGCGGCGCCTGCTGAGCGGTCAGTCGAGGTCGAGGTCGTTGGTTCGAAACCGAAAGGATGCATTGGAAATCCAAATTCTTTTATGCTGATGCGTGGCAACAAGAAGCCGGGTCGATGGTCTGGGTTGCGCGTGGGTCATCGGGTCCCGAACTCGGGTAGCGGGCCGCTAGCCTTCTATTCCTACCCGATGCAAAGTATTTCATTAAATTTTCTCCGTCGTTTAATGATTGACACGTGTCCCTTTTTCTTTGGTAATGTATTGCTCCACCGCCTGAATCGTGTCTCGACCGCCATTTTCCTTCTGCGATTTCCAAAATACGATTATTTTTCCATTATCTTTGCATCTCCATATTTCTTTCTACATAACTCGAACAAACACGGTTTCTTCCTGAGATTTAAAGAGTGTATATCCCATCTTTAAGTAGGTATTTTTTCTTGCAATTTATTTCTAATCTTAGAGATAATTATCTTAGTCTAAAGATGACAAGAAACATCAATACCTACCTATTTTGACAAATGTCGGAACTCCTACTTCCAATTCGAATCAACTACAACTTCCTTCACCAGCTTTGAATGTAATACTCCCTAGATTAACATACTCAAATTTTAGATTCTAACTCTTACTATATCTCAAAGATCTAAAGGAAAGCCGAGAATCTAGATTCAAGAATTTTACCTTTAGATTTTTCTCGTTTCTCGACGATTTTGGAATGTTCTCCTCTAAGTTTTGTGAAGATTTCATGAAGACGGCTTGGCGGAGTGGCGGTTACCTCCCTTTCTCTCTCTAGAACTTTTTTTCTCTCTCTTTCTTTCCTTTTCTATTCTTTTATTTTCCCCTGTTATACTCCTTTTTCTTTTAATCATGTCACTAACCTCAATTTTAGGTGTTTAATGAGAAGGGAGGGTATAGTGACCAAATTACCCTCCGGGTTGACTTTGACCATATTTCTAATTTTCTATCATTTTTTCTTTTATATTTTTAGTAAGTTCCTCGGTTATTTCCAAGCATATTTCTCTAATGCCTCATCTCCAAATTTGGTATCTAAGACGGTCAATAAAATCTTAGAAGTTTGACATAAAAGGAACATTAGATTTAAAACTTTCCATTGGGACTCAAGTCTTACAATTATTTTATGTCCATTTCTCTTTTTCATATGAATTTCTTTCCTTTGAGGGGTTAGAAAATCTTTTAGAATGTTCCTAACAAAATTTCTTTGGTGGTGCGTTGCATGTAGTTGGATGAGAAAGTGCACAACATTTAAATAAAATAAAACCACATGCAAATGAAAATGAACAAGACAACNAAAAATTTCTTTGGTAGTGCGTTGCATGTAGTTGGATGAGAAAGTGCACAACATTTAAATAAAATAAAACCACATGTAAATGAAAATGAACAAGACAACTATGTGACAACATGCACTCTAAGAGAACAATATTTGTCATCAATCACATCCTAGCATGCACTAATAAGTGCAATTAGCCTCCTTAATACGTTGAAATTAGCATTCCTAACCGCATCTAAATCCTCTTAATTCATCTACAACATTGGCTAACTTCTTTGGGGCATACGAGTTATTCATGATTTACTCCAAGCTTCGTATATTTGTTTGCAAACTGTGACTAGCTCCCTCTTTCTCTTTTCATTTTTTTTAGTTATCCATTGTCAAAGAAATGATGACCCTTCGGAAGTTTCCATCTTGTCATGGGTGGGAATAATTTTGTGAAGTCTATCTCCCATATATAAAATAATTCTTCTTCTAATATGTAGTTCAAGGGTGTGTCATCAATAAATAACTTCATTGATTAATTTATTCTTTCCTCTAATTCCAGTGATTCAAAAACTCTTACCGTTTTCTCCCATTCTGCTTGTTGTATAGTGCAATTATTCCCGCTGCTATCTTCTTGTTGTTGCTGTTTCCAACTATTAGCTGAGTATTCCTCTACTACTGCTCGATATTTCATAAGTCTAAGAAACTAAATACCACTATCCTATGCATCTATCATGGTCTCGAATTACGATGCCATCGTCAGCCGTACAGGAATGCTTTGCCTTAACCTAAAAAAATGTAGTAGCACATGGCTTGAGTATTTAAAGAAATACTCAGCAAGTGACCTCACTATTGGGGGTTAAATGCAAGAACATGAAAATGCAATGATGGGACCCATCCTTTCAATCTATTTTCCTACGGTACTGTCCTAACGGATAATTTAGATGTGTACCATATACTCTACACACAGCCCATTCGTGCGAGTATGGACTCACAAGTCAGTTCGCACACTGCTGGGGCCACTTTCCTTGTTGGGCGAGCATACTTTGGGAGCTCTTTAGGCCAGACACCCATTAGAACTAGTAACCGCCGCGACATCATTATGTAAAACAAAATGATCGTACCCTGCTGGCATCATTATGTAAACCATAATGATCACACCCCTGCCAGCAACATTTTGTAAAACATAATGATCGTACCCCTGCCCATCGTGATGAAATAGGGGTATCGCCCAATGCATGAGCACACATAATGCATGAAGTCCCAATATTTTTCCATTTTCGACATTATTAAATATAACGCCGCTTTCGTTTTACATTTATATCATATCTTTTCTCATTTTTCAGTTTTCATATCATGCATAATTCTAATGGGGTTATATTTCATTTCATTTATCGTGATATCATGTCATTTATAACATGCTGTATACATACAATTTAGAAAACATAACATAATGCTCCATGCTTTTAACATGTTATTTCATAACGTGCAATTCATACAACAATAATCTCAATGGTCACACAAAACAATCTAAACATAACATATCACATCACAATATATCGTATCATAAACATGTCATATCGTAAACACTTCGTGGTCATATTGTTCCCTAACTTATCATAGCCTTAACGCTCTTATACCTATCACAATCATATCGTTACGTTCACGTACCTTAGTCATATCATCACAAATAACATATTCTAACGCTGTCGTTCTATCAATCTATCACAAACCTATCCCTTTCTACCCATAATCTAACTGTATTCTTTCATCATTCTCTCCTATCAATAGCACTCCGGTATGTAACCTAACCTTTACTTTTCATGAACGTATCTTACTTATCGTTACATTTCGTTTTGTGCATCCTTATCTCAAACATATTATTGAACACGTCATACCGTAATCATTATCATACAATTCACATATTATAACATATACATAACATATAAGAAGCATATCAATCCACAGACAATTCACACATATCAATATATATGACACGTGCAAAACTACGGGGCACGTGTCAACATCAAATATAACCATGCCGATAGTAAGGCTACTTACTTGATTAGTTTAGGCTGGTGTCCTTCATTTATCCTTAAGCAAGTTAACCTATATGNTAACCATGCCGATAGTAAGGCTACTTACTTGATTAGTTTAGGCTGGTGTCCTTCATTTATCCTTAAGCAAGTTAACCTATATGAACCATGACATCAATTTCAATTACAATTCTCTAAATTTTAGAATGGTCCATGTGTTAGACTTCTCACGTGAACATGGGAGACTTTATGATTAGAGTCTTGGATATATATATATAATTCTATTTTCATTAAATATTCTTTACAAATAATATTGGCCAATTTTGCTAATTGATTTTTCTTCCAAACTTTTATTTTATTTCTCTATATTTTCTTACCTGGAGTAATTAAGTTTAATTAAGACAAGTATTCTTGGCCTGTATTTCCTAATTTTATTTTAATTCTTTTAAGTTTCATATATTCAAGGCCAATTTTTTAATATTGTTTTACTATTGATGATTTATTAAAACTCTTAAATAAAATCTTATTGATTCTAGAGTGATTTGAACTTAATAAAAAAATAAAAAAATAAAAAAATAAAAAAAAAATCTAAATAATTGGATAAGGGAAAAAGATCTAAATTGATTTAACAAAACGGTTTATGAGAGAAGTGGGGAAGAATTGTTTTTATTTTTTTATTTATTAATTTATTATTATTATTATTTTAAAGGGTGAATAATAATTTTTATGAAATGATATGACAAGAATATTTTTATGAAATGATACGACTATGATATTTTTGTGAAAGAATATGACTAGGTTATGTTTATGAAATGATATGGCTGACAAAACAATATGACTATGATATGTTTACAAGATGATAAGTCCATGATATGTGTGTGATACAACATGACTATGAGATAGACACGTGTTCTGATGATGTACTAAAGATATGATAAATTTTATGATATAACACGTTTGACGATACAAAATCAAGAAATTAGTAATACTTCTTTTCTTTGGGCTACCTACCCCAATTCTAGTAGATTTTTTGAGTCAAAATCATGACATGAAACGGTTAAAAATTTCACCCTAACAACCAATGCAAATTGAATGCACTAGTAAATCATATGGATCTATGTGTAATAGCCCAAACAAATAAAAAAAATAAAATCATAAATAATGAAATATTTAAACAAAGAAACAAATAAAAGTAATTATAAAAAAAATAGTTAATAATAATAATAATAATAAATAAATAAAAACCACATTTCCTCACTTCTCTCATCCCTTCCTACAATTATCTCTCCTCAACCAATTCTTACACCAGAAAGAGAAAGTAACAGCTACTACTAAATAGAAATGCAACAGTTGTCAGATTTACTTGGAGAAAAAAAGAATGGCCTTTACCTTGAGATTCAAATAAGATTTTTAAGTGAAGATAGATCTGATTATATATTAAATCTTCATTTTCTTTTATCCTATTTCTTTTTTTAGAAATCACAACCAATTATAAGTAGATCTTCATCAAATTATTATAATGGTTTACTTTGAGTTAAGAAAGGTCAATCATGATAGATTAGTAATATTAGGTTAAATTTATATCAGTAGCCAAATGAATAAATTAAATATAGAATGGCCAAGAAAATTTGTGAACTGAAAAACACTTATAAAGAAAGATTTGGAAACAGGAATCCACTAGAAATTTAGAATACATGAGAACAAAATTAAAAGGCAACCGAATAAATATAGATAAAAAAGAAAGAAGATTCATGAGTTAAAAACCACAAACTAAAAATAGAGAGAAGCATAAATACAAAGAGTAGTAAAGCTCATAATAACTTTTTTTTTTAGAACAGTAACCATGGAAAATAATATTTTTAATAAAAATATAATTATAAATATATAATATTTGAAGACTTTGAACCAAGGACGAATGTAAATGAGAAATAATTTTATAGGGTTCAAACTTAAAAAAGTACTCCTAGAAAAATGTTATCCTATAGAGATAGAAGCTTTTCTCATGACCCCTATTATACCCCAAAACTCAAATTGACCCCTTTCTCAATCTATACACTCAAATAACCACTATGTACACACTTTCACAAACTCCATAAATACACTCAAAAAACAAAGACCAATACAAACACACTCAGTTAAATTTAACAAAAAGTATTATGAGAGAAATAATTTTATAGGGTTCAAACTTGAATTAACAAAAAGTATTTAAATCATAGTCTAATTGATTTCATAAACTATGAATCTATTTGACATTAATTAGAATTCTATACATGACTTTGAATTTCCTCGAGCCGTACGAAGAGAAAACTTCTTATACGGTTCTGCGGAGTATTGTTAATTTACATCTATTCCAATGAGTCGTTTATCAAATCATTGCAATTGATGTTGGAGCCCGAAGAGAAGGAAGAGATCAAACCTATTTAAATGTTCCTACTATTTTATATTTCCTTGAAAAGGGTGCTCAACCTACCAGAACTGTTCCTAATATTTTAAAGAAGGCAGGGGTTTTTATAGAACTTCACCTTAATCAATAACTGAAATTCCATTAATGAAATAAAAAAAGGAGGGTGTGGATAACTTGAAACTTATGTCATGGGCTCACATAGGATGACTTGGATTTCAAAGGACGAAATTGAACTTCAATTAAGGATATATTTGTGACAACGACTTAAGCTAACCAGGTAAGTGGCCTTACTATTGGCTTGGTTATATTTGATGTTGACACGTGCCTTTGGTTCCACACGTGTCATATATAATGATATGTGTGAATTATTTGTGGAACGGTAGCTTATATTATGTTTATGTTATGTCATAATATGTGAAGCGCATGATAATAATTATGGTACGATGTGTGCAAGGATATGTTTGAGATAGAATACGAGAAGGATACACAAAACGAAAGATAACGATAAGAGTAAGATAAGTTCATGAAACATTAAGGTTAGGTTACATACCGGAGTGCTATGGATAGGGAGATTGATGAAAGAATATGGTTAGGATATGGGTAGAAAGGGATAGGTTTGTGAGAGATTGATAGAACGATAGCGTTAGGATACATTCCTGTGATGATATGACTAAGATACGTTCACGTAACGATATGAATGTGATAGATATAAGAACGTTAAGGCCATGATATGTTAGGAAACGATATGACCACGAAGTGTTTACGATATGACATGTTTATGATACGATATATTGTGATGCGATGTGTTATGTTTAGATTGTTTTGTGTGACCATTGAGGTAATTTTTGTATGAATTGCACGTTATGAAATGACATGTTCAAAGCATGGAGCGTTATGTTATGTTTTTTAAATTGTATATATACAGCATGTTATGAATGACATGATATCACGATAAATGAAATGAAATGTAACCCCGTTAGGATTATGCATGATACGTAGACTGAAAAATGAGAAATGACATGTTAAGCATGAAAGATGATAGCGGAGTTATATTCATTAATGATAAAAGTAGAAATATTGGGGACCTCATGCATTTGGGGGGATACCCCTATTCCATCACGAGGGTACGGACGAGTACATCCAACTGCAGGACAACGATCATTATATTTTGCATACCGCTGCCGTGACAGTTACTAGTTGTAACGATTCAAATTTTCCATTTTTGCCTTATTTGGATTTTATTTTTATTTCTATAAATGACAAGATAGTATGCTAGCATTTATTCTCGCTGGAAAAGGATGCGACTTCTAACATGGAAGTTACTACTTTAAAGGAAAAGTCATAAAGACCTTTTATGTTTCTATATTCAACTCTCCTCCTTCATTGGAAAACGACTTTTGCTCTCCAAACTTGTTTGTGTTTTCGAGGGTGNATTGGAAAATGACTTTTGCTCTCCAAACTTGTTTGTGTTTTCGAGGGTGTCTGAGAGTATGGGAAAATCGAGTGTTAGTCGGGAAAACGTGTGGGTTGTTTGTTGGGTAGTTTTCTTGTTCGGCGAGTTCTCGAAACCGATTGTGTTGCTATTNTGAGTGTTAGTCGGGAAAACGTGTGGGTTGTTTGCTGGGTAGTTTTCTTGTTCGGCGAGTTCTCGAAACTGATTGTGTTGCTATTTTGGAGGAAGAGTCGAGTGGAAGTTAACATCAACGTCGGAATTGCTATGTCAAAGAAGGAAAACCGTCGGAATGAAGGAGGAGGATGCCACATACCGTCGTCGGAAACGGAAGGGGTTGTGTCGGCGGCGGCGGCACATCAGATTAGGGTTTNCCAAAGAAGGAAAACCGTCGGAACGAAGGAGGAGGATGCCACATACCGTCGTCGGAAACGGAAGGGGTTGTGTCGGCGGCGGTGGCACATCAGATTAGGGTTTTCGTGAGGGACCGGGCGGAGAAGATGCAAAGTCGAGTCAGGTTTCGGCCTCTGAACCGNGGTTGTGTCGGCGGCGGCGGCACATCAGATTAGGGTTTTCGTGAGGGACCGGGCGGAGAAGATGCAAAGTCGAGTCAGGTTTCGGCCTCTGAACCGGCCCACGGAACGACACGGGCCCTGTGCGTTTCGGCCCAACACGGACGCGCGCTGCAGCCTTGGTCTCAGCTCTGCACATGTGTTCTCGACTCGGCTTGATGTGTACGGCAGCTCAGCTCCGTCAAATCCTGCGGCTCGGCTTGGCGGGTTAGTTGGTCGGCTCGGCAGCTCAACTTGGTGACTCGGTATCACTATAATATATCGATTCCAAGGTTTTGGACCCTTCTAAAGTCGTTTATGCCCTTAGTTCTACCATCCAAGGTTAGTATGGTTCCTAAACGTTAAAGACAGATTAGGTCGGGGGTTTATTTTGATAAATAACATGAGGTTTAGCTAGGGTATGTTATGAAAGGTTCCTAAGTTTTTATGTGGTTATCATAGGACATATTTAACCACTGAGATTAGCTCGTTGTGAGTGACTTCAACCAAGACCATCGAGGTAAGTGACCTTACTTTGGAGTTAGCTTACTACGTGTTGTCGTGTTGTATGATGGTACGTGCCATATGGCCCTTGCATGCACCATATTTATGTGATATGATTATGTGATGTATAGATTGTGTTGACTTTAGATTGTGTATGTTATGTTATGTATGAATTATGTTGACTGTTGACTTTTTATGTTATGTGAAGTTATGAATGAGATGTTAGTATTATATGCCATGAATATGTTGATCGATGGCATAGATACACGTAGAATTATCGAGTCATGTCATGAGATGTTTATGCAACTGGAATGTACTTTCATATTATATAATATGTCATGTAATGTAAGTCATGTGAGATGCCATGTAATGTAAGAAACATATATGTGATGCTAGCACTGCTTATGTAATGCCATGTTAGATATGTAAAGGGACCTCATGCATATATGTATGTCACGTGAATCGGGATTCTTCCCCTTTATGATACGAAAGAATGAATTATAATATTTATGTTCGTCATGATATCATGCGGCCCTTTTTCTTTTCTGTGGTGTCCGATGACGTGTAACACGTTGTGCCCGACCAAGCCAGGCCCAGGGGGTATGTATACAAGCCTGTCTAGTGTGTCTATGTACGCGTACATGGGTCGTGTGTGAAGGAGTACCACACATCCAACCCTACCCGGAATAAAAAAGCACCCAAGGCCATGTAAAGTTTATGAAAAGTTAGGTCCCGCTCATATGTTGCATGTGTTTGCATTCCTAACCTCAACAGTGGGGTGACTTACAGAGTATTTCATAAAATACTCAAGCCACGTGCTACCTACATTTTTTCAGGTAAAGGCAAGGTGCCAATGTACGGTTGACAACGGAGCCGAGGACACCATGGAAGTTGGAGATGGGATATTTTTAGGAGTTTACTTTTATTAGATTGTTTTAAGTTATAGCATTGATTATGGTTTTATTTGAATTTATTTTGGATTCAGTTATTATTTTCGGAGTTTAGGTTTTGTTCTGGATTTATGAATCTTTATGAAAGACTCTTCCAAGATTATTTATGATGAGTTTCCGCTTAATGAGTTATGTATGCATGGGTGATGTCACTAATTAGGTTAAAGAAAATTAGAGGCGTTACACTAGTTCTAACGGGTGTCCGGCCTATGGAGCTCCCAGAGTATGCTCGCCCGACAATGAAAGTGGCCCAGCGGTGTGGGAACTGACTGGTGAGCCCATACTCGCATGTATAAGCTATGTGTAGAGTATATGGTACACATCCAAATTACCCATTAGGACAGTATCGTAGGTAAATAGATTGAAAGGATAGGTCCCATCATTGCATTCGCATGTTCTTGCATTTAACCCCAATAGTGGGGTCACTTACTGAGTATTTCTTTAAATACTCAAGCCATGTGCTACTACATTTTTCAGGTTAAGGCAAAACATTCTTGTACGGCTAACGATGACATCGCAACTCGAGACCATGACACATGCATAGGATAGTGGTATTTATTTTCTTAAACTTAGGCTAGTATAGGATGTTTTTAACTTAAACGCTTATTTATTTTATTTAGTCTTTTCTTGTGTCGTTTTAAAGATGTTTTTGAAACACGTAAGTTCTGTTAGGATTGATACCTGTTGTTAGCTCTGATACCAACTGTTAGGATCTCTCAACAACGCACACACTCGATCAAGATGAACACAAAAAGAAAGAGAGAGAAAATACAAGGAGGAATATTGGCTAAAGGTTTTATGATTGATTACGTGTACAACAATAGAAAATATAGAGAATTAAGAGAATACGTTTTGAGAGCATTGCCTCATGGGGTATATATATGATTTCAATTTACTAAATATAGCGATTTAAACCGANACAAGGAGGAATATTGGCTAAAGGTTTTATGATTGATGACGTATGGTATGTACAACAATAGAAAATATAGAGAATTAAGAGAAGTACGTTTTGAAAGCATTGCCTAAGGGGTATATATATGGTTTCAATTTACTAAATATAGCGATTTAAATCTAGACATATAATCTAACAAATATATCTCTATGAAATCATATCTTTATGAAATATCTTCCAAATATATTTGTACCAGATTTGCATCAAGCTCCAGGCTCCATATCCCAACAAGTTCATGGCTGTGTTTTAAGATAAACGTTATGTTTTATGGAATTTGAATGAAGTCTTCGACATTCAATGTTTATGGCACGTATACAGTAGTGACCTTAAATTAAATAGAAAATTTTGAGTCGTTACAGTAAGACTTACTATATTTGATTTGTGGCCAAGGTAGAGTTTGAGAATTTGAGAACTTTTCTCTTACAACACAAACCTAAAGTAGTCGTCTTCTCTATCTTTATTCAATCACTCAAAGTTCCTAAATCGAACTTCCTACTTTATATATCCTTTATATATAAATGATATATCCTATCGGAACTAATTAGTTTGAAGATATAATATAAGTTTTAAAATTTTGAAAATCAAATTTGATTAGAATGGAACCTTTTAACCTCAAAAAAGATAACGAACATTTTTATTCTTAAATTATTTATTGAAATTGAATGAAAGTCAAAGTGCATCATTTCCAACGATACATTAACTTGAATATATTGAGAGATCCAAAATACAAGTAAATACCTTCCTCTCGACCTGCCCAAATGCAATTATTATCATCACATTGATCATTAAACCAATACCCTTTTACTGGCCAAAAAACATTTCCATTAACTTGTCCATAGTTGCTGCTAAAATGGCACCAAAACAACGTAGAAGTCCAAAAATTTTCTTTAAAACTCCAGTTGTAATTTTCTCCAGTGCGGAGTACGTGCTCGCCCAGATCGTTATTTGCTGACTTGCAATGAACAATTAAAGTTGAAGCAGTCATCCCATTTAAAAGTCACTTTCCATCGAGAGAACGGTAATTGTAACTTAGATTCTGCAAAACAAAGCTTCATCACATTGTTCGATGCCAAGGTAACCAACACGATTAAACAGAATATGCTTTTAAAGACTTCATTTTCTTCTCAAAGATAGTTCACCCTTTTTTACAAACTTAATTGGATTCTATCTTTTATATATACATAAATATAGTCAAAATGAGTGGTACTTAGTTATATTTAAACACAATTAGTTAAAATTGTGGGGTAAATTTTGGTTATTACAACATATCTTCCATAACACGGTGGGACAGTCACCTAAACTTTCTTAATTTTCTCCGTTCCCTATTAGCTTTTGTAACTGATTTTTTATTTTATTAATTCCTTTTAGGTAAAATTTAAAGCTGGACCATTCATTATTTAAAATCACGTTCACGAAACAAAAATTAAGAAAATAATGATAAAAGATGGTTAAATATTTTAAAATAAAGTTTTCTGGACTCGAATATTGTGTTACTACTAAAATTATATGTTATTTAAATACATATATAACCAAAATATTATCCCAAAATATTATTATAGTCATTATATAGATTTATTGGTAAAAATTTTAAAAATATGTTTCTCTACTTTAACTATAAAAGTAAGATTGAGAATTAGGAATTTTAAACGTTACCTAAAGAAAAGTTTAATATTTTTAAGACTTGAGAGATTAATGCTAAAATCATTTACGGCTTCTAAATCTTGAACAACATTCTAATTCCCCTTGGTGCATGGATTGATAGAACTGAAATCCCATGAGTCGGTCGTCTAAGCTTGGATTCGAGCCAATCAGCATGTGTAGGTTCTACTCCAATTGGATTCATCTTTTATTACTTTACTAATTTTAGTTTCTTTTATATATATTTTAAATTTCTCCTACCTCAATATTTTATACTATTTTTAAACTATTCATTCATTTATACAATTTAATTACATATATTATAATATAAATGAGTTTCTTTTTAAATTTTAATAATATATTTTATAGAATACTATTTATACATGCATTTAGATTATCTTAAAACAAAAGTATATAATGTTCAATATTCATAGAATATACATATATTTGAAAGTATATAATTCTCCGTGTTCATCTTTTCTCTCTTCAAAATGATTCGTTCTTGAATCAGGAAAATTATCACTTACATCAAAAAGAATCAAGTCATTAACATTGAAAATAGAACATACTAAAAATTCTCTAAGAAGCGTAAGTGGAATAAATTCATAAACAACTTCAAAAGGAGAACAATGAGTGGTACTATGAATTGCTTTCTCTACAAATGACAAACTTACGTCTCAAAACTTAATATTCTTAGAAATAATATCCCGTCAGTCTATCAGTTTGAGGATGACATGTAGTTGAAAACGACAACTTGGTACCCAACTTACCCTACAATACATTCGAAAAGTGACTTAAAAGTTTAAGATCCCTCTCTCTAACAATTATTCTTGGATTTCCATGTAATCTTACTACTTCCCTAGAGAATAAGCCAGCAACATGCTTTGCATCATCCCTAAACAATTATTCTTGACTACAAAACTTGTGAACATCGTGCTTCATCTTCGGTCAAAAGAAGTGTTCATGCAATATATTATAAGTTTTATTAATCCCAAAATGTCCCATTAAGCCACCACCAAATTAGACTAGCTCCAAAGATAAACTAACAACCCTTGCAAAACCTATCAAGTAAGTGACTCTATTATTTGCTTGGTTGGATGAATCGTATTGCGTATTATAATGCATACGTGTCCCTTGAGCATGTCATAATTCTGATTGTTATGCTATCAAATGTTGTGTTATGCCATGTTTATAAGCTAGACTATAGTGTGACTATACTATGTTATAATAATATGTTATTACGATGATAATCTATGATGTGTTATGATGTGTTATGATGTATATGAAAGATTTGATAAGAATTATGTCTGCATAATTACATTATAAATGGAAGGGAGGTTTGACTTACATTATAAATTTATTTCATTTTTTTTAAGGCATGGGGACCTCATGAATTTTTGTGTGTCATATGCATCTTGATACTTTTCTATTATGATTAGTACAAATGTGTACTTTACGGCTTACGACAATTATGTTCGTCACGATGTTACGTAGGTCCTTTCCCTCCATGGTGTCTGAAAGCACATTAGCGAGTGCTAGTCCATTGAGATACGCCTAGGCAATACATGAGCCCTCAGGTGGGTCCTTGTGCTCGTGGTTCGATCGTGCATAGGAAAGTACTATACATCCAACCTTGCTGGAACTGGAAAGCTACCTAAGGCAATGCCATTAGAACCTATCATGTCACATGTGTTTGTATTTCTAGACACCAAATGTGCAGTTACTTATTACGTATTTCTTAAACTACTTAAACTACGTAATACTCTTATTTTTCAGGTAAAGGTTAGGCACCAAGGTACGGATGGCGACGCCGTGACAAAAGCCATGGAACTAGACGTAGGGTAGACACAATATATGTCTATTTAGCAGTGCTTAGGTTAGTTCACGTCAATGTTTTTATTTTTTCATTATTTTATCCAAACTTCACATGATTTATTTTTCGCATTATTGTTTTAAAGATTTTATTAGGAATGTGGGAGCCCATGACACCTTTTATGAAATATTTTATATGAATATTTTGCGTACACATTAATCATGTCATGTATGTAGTAACAACTTTATTGTAGTATGTCAGTGATCATGTCCAGCTCGATTTTTCACAGAATTGGAGCTAAAAATTTCTAAAATTCTTCTGGTCGGACATAATTTCCCATTAAAATTAGGTTTATATCGAAATCGAGAACAATAATGACAAATAAAGGTCAAACGAATGGAAAAAGAATTATCACTCGTTGGTTATGGACCAACATATGCACAAGGGGTCATATGCACAAATATCATGTATGAAAACATACGCGCAGAGGCGGTCGCATGCGCAAAGGTGGTATGAATCTCAAACTGGGTCAGGCGCATAGGGTACGAGTCACGATTTGAGTCTGAAATTTGTAACTTTTGTGTCCACTAGATGCTTGACTTTCTACCTTTCTCTTTTCGCAAACCGTCACCCAAAAGTATGACGTCAATGCCTTACCCAAACAATTTTAAGATTAAGAAACTAAAATTTTAAAGTTTTAAAGACGGTAGGACTCAAACCCAGACTCAAACCCACAATCATCTGATTAGAAGTCAAATTCTTTATCCATTTAGGCCATGGGCACTTTTCATTATATGAGCAATCGTATGCAAATTGAATTTTCAAAAGTTTATTATAAGATCTGTCCCAAACGTGGGGCCCATTGATTACGAGATACCCACGTGATATGTAAATCAAATAGGCCAAAGAAGGATCAACGGTCAAAAGAAACCATTACAAATTAAAATTCCATCAATTTTGTTACAAATGTCTTTAATTGGGTTAGAAAAAATAAATACCAAAATGAAGTTGAAGATCATGGAATCGAAGCTAGGGTAATTGTATTCTTCTTTCTTTAAATTGTAGCACTTAGGTTAGGTATTATTTCCTTGGTTTAAAGTTGATATTATTTTGTTTCCCCTATTTCAACACTGATTACTTTTAATATAAATTATTTTTATGAACTTTTGAATCCATGTCAATAACTAGAAACTAAGCAAACCCTCAAATGTCTTAGCACACTCAAATGTCTTAGCACATAGACCATACGTTCCACCTCAGATAGCATAATTGAAAAAGTTGTATTAAACAAGAAAGTAACAACAAATTCCACAAACAACATGGCCAATGGAACACTTCTATTATTACATCATGAGTAGTCATTTCATTTCTTCTATTATGATTTACCTAGTCCTATCATGTTATACAATTTCTACTGCATATTATGAATAATTTTTAGTTTAATATTTTTCTCTCCCGTAGACCAGTTTACTAATATATAAAATACATCGTACGAGACTAATAATATTAAAGGAAGAAGAAAATGATAAACATAGTCTCAAACTTAAACTTAAATTTTATCCACACTTTGTCAATGCACAAGTTGTGGAATTCTATGGAGAAAGAAAAACAAAATATTATTATGAAAGCAAAAATTGTACAACTTATAATGATATGTTTTTTGAAGCTATAAATTACGAATAGGTATATAGACTCACGAGGACGAATGTACGTATAAATTTTTAATTTTTTAAAATTGGAAACATGAAAAAGTCAAAGTGAACATAAAAAGTGTCGTAAAAAGTGTTAAAAGTGCAAATCATGTGTGTGTGGAGAGAAAAAAGGAAAAACAATTTACAAAATAACACTAGTTGAGAGAGAATGACATTAAAGTATTATTAAAAATGACATAAAAATTGAATGACCGATTAAAAAGTTCCCTGTAGTATATGGTCCATCTGTAAACAAACAATAGCAAGAATAAGTATAAAATTACTCCGTAAGCACCTACTTCTACGCTCTCATCAAAATTATGTTTCTTAACTTATGTATTCCATGAGGGTCCTAGAGTTGGCAAAATCCATGGCTTTGGCAAAATCATGATCAATTCTTATAGAAACTCATGGTATAAGATACCCCCACTCACATGTCTCCACATGAACGATTTAGATCAAACAATTTGTAACAATTACAAAGTGGGTCATATCAATAGTGTTACTAGGATAAGGCACCCAACCTTATCCCTATACTATAGACCCTTTAGGTTATTACATGAATATTATCCTCAGGTATGTAAACCATATATTGTTCAGGATTACATTAATAACATTTGATTTTTCATACCCTAGATAATATTAAATTAAATTAAAATAATCAAAATTATTATTAAAAATTAAACAGTGTGAGCTTATGCAAGCTTGTAATGAAGCTCCGGGTACATATCTGAGCTTGCCTAGTCGTTCCATGTTCACGTGCATGAGTCATGTATAGAAAAGTATTACACAAACAATCCTACATGGGCTCGAAAGTAGAGACGAGGGAAAATTTTTATGAAAAGATAGGTCCCACTATGATTGCATGTGATTATATTTTCCGACACCAACATTTGGGCTACTTATTTAGTAAAATTAAATACTCAAGGCTCGTGCTACTTTTTCTCCACGTATTGGCAACGCACCCATGTACGGATCCCAACATCTTTGTAGAGGTCATGGAAATAAAGTTAAAGGAGTCGCATTTGCATTATATATTGTAGTTCTTAGGTTAGATCAGGGCGTTTGATTTTCTTTTTCGTTTGATTTTGATTTTTTTGTTCTATTGAATCAATTGTTAGTTTAAATCAATTTTACGATTGAGAGCTCGACCTTGCTCGATTCTTATTCCAAAATCGTCGTGATTTCGAGATTAAATTTTTTGGATAATTCTTCGAAAATATCATCTCTAATCAATGAGCTATGGACTTCCAGTATTAATTATGACTGTTGGATTGGATGATCTTTGAACGTTCTAGATGGTGTCCAATTTTGGAGGAGATCCAATGGCTGGATTTTGAGATTCTAAAAGTTTTTTTGTTTTTGTTTTTGCAAGAGGTGGCTTTGGAGGTTCGGATTTTGAGCAGAATGACATATCCATAATTTCCGGGGTATTTTGGAAATTTGCCACTTTTGAATACTTTATTATTATTTTTTCTGAATATCATTCCTCGGATCCTTTGGGACTTACATAGGTGGCTTATTCTCATTGGAGCTAATTTCCTTCATTTTTGGGTGTTACAGTAACCATCAAGGAGTCGTGGCCCATTGGTGCAATAACCAAAGACAAACCCTAGTTAACCCATGCGAATGTAGTGTCACGGTCATGCTCGTCCAAGGCGTGTTGCCCATGGCCGCATGCCCATGACAAGCCCGACCCTTTATGTCTTTTCATATTCTAGTGTTTTACTTTTGTATTTCTAGGAAGTATGACGATTTAGAAATATCATGTCTAGGCCTGTCAGACATGAAATGCCTCAGAATGTACTATAACAGGATACGATTAGTTGTCAACTTCTCCCTACCCAAGGTTATATACTGTAAGCCGTTGTTATTTCTCTCTTGCTTGCTTATATAACGTCTCTTTCAAACATCTCTCTTTCGAAAATCTCTCTCTACCCTCGCTTTCTAAAACCTTCTCTTAAAACCGAGGCTAGAGGCTCGAGCATACGTCGCTTGGCCATAGGCGACGCAAGAACGAATTGGCTTAGCTCACTTGTCGTTGGAAAGTGAGTGCCGCACAATCGCAAGTCCGCTGCCTTTAAAAGTGCGATTGTGACAAGTGGTATCAGAGCTTTGTAAGCTCCGTGAAATAGCAAAGACCGAGAACATGTCGACGACAAAGTCGACACCCAAAGCAAAAGCCGACCGACTAACTTTAATAGAGGAGGAAATGTTGTTCCTCAAAGAAGTCCCCGACACCATCCGCTTCCTGAAAGCACGGGTGAAAGAATTGAGTGGAAAAGTCGTAGAGATCGACGCAATGGGTAATCGCCTGGATGGGTTGCCAATCGCAGAACTGATGTTTCGAGTGACCTCACTCGAAGAAAAGGTTGCTCCTACAAGCAGCCCAAGATCGTCTGGTAGCCTCGATAGCTCTATTGCACACAAGGAGGGACGTGGCGAAGAGTTCGATGTGCTACAAAATACAATGATGAGTTTGTTCAATGGATTAGCTGATGAATTCAGAACAACGATCGATGACATGCAAGAAAAGATGTCTGCCATGAGCACCCAAATCGAGATGACCATGAAAGCCGTGGAGAACGTCTCAGCTCGGCAAACTGATACAGGATCCAACAAACTGAAGTTTCCCGAACCTAGACCTTTCAAAGGGAACCGGGATACCAAAGAGTTGGAGAACTTCATCTTTGATGTCGAACAGTACTTCAAAGCCACATCAGCTTGTATCGACGACATGAAGGTGACAGTAGCCTCGATGTATCTCATAGACGACGCCAAACATTGGTGGCGCATGAAGGTACAAGACATCGAGAATGGATTGTGCACCATAGACTCGTGGGAAGACCTCAAGAGAGAGTTGAGGGACCAATTCCTCCCAGAAAACGTAGACCATCTATCAATGGAAAAACTAATAGCCCTAAAGCAAACTGGAAGCATAAGGGACTATGTCAGACAATTTTCGACCCTGATGCTAGATATTAGGGGCACATCAGAGAAGAACAAGGTGTTCTTTTTTATAAATGGGTTACAATCGTGGGCCAAAACAAAAATACATGAGAAAAAGGTCCAAGATCTAGCTACCACAATTGCAGCGCCGAGAGACTCCTAGACTATGGGAACGAGGCGAGTTACCAAAGAAAAACACCACAGGCCCCAAACACTGGGGGCAAAACATATAAGCCGCCAGGTCATCGAAATGGAAGCCCCAACAGGCCAAACGGAGGTAACGACAGACCAAGCAGGTGGACAGATAGACCTCCTCAGAACAACCAAGCGGGGACATCTCGAGGACCTTACCCTCAAAGGAACCACCCGACAACACCTTTACAATGCATATTGTGTAAAGGCCCCCACAAAGTGTCCTACTATCCTCATCAGGCCTCTCTCACTGCACTCCAAGTGTCCATTCAAGAGAGCAACGACACAAGAGTCGAGACTATGCTAGATAAGAATGAAGTTCAAGACAACCCCCGAATGGGCACGCTCAAATTCCTGTTAGCCTCCAACGGAAGGTCGAACCGAAGGAGATAATAGAGAAAGGGTTCATGTTTGTGTATGCGACAATAAACTCGCGACCGAGCAAGAGCACTTTGATAGACTCAGGAGCGACTCACAACTTCATCGCCGATCAAGAAGCCCGAAGATTGGGACTCACCATAGGAAAAGACCCTGGAAAAATAAAAGCTGTCAACTCCGAGGCCTTGCCTATTGTGGGAGTTTCCAAAAGTGTCCCCTTCAAATTAGGGACTTGGACAGGAAAGCTAGACCTTTTCGTAGTTTGCATGGACGGATTTGACGTGGTTCTTGGGATGGAGTTCCTCCTAGAACACAAAGTTATCCCAATGCCACTGACGAAATGTTTGGTGATCACTGACCGCAATCTCACAATAATACCTGCAAGCATCAAGCAACAAGGTAATCTTAGAATGCTCTCGGCCATACAATTGAAAAGAGGACTAGCACGAGAGGAACCTACATTTATGGCGATACGTACCTAGCTAAATTGAGGAAACAACTAGATGAGTTGTGGACGGCAGGATTCATCCGCCCGGCAAAAGCACCTTACGAAGCCCCCGTACTATTTCAGAGAAAGAAGGATAGGACGTTGCGTCTGTGCATAGATTATAGAGCCTTAAACAAGGTGACGGTATGCAACAAGTACCCACTATCGGTAATATCTGACTTGTTAGACCAACTTCACAGGGCCAAATACTTCACGAAGTTGGACTTACGATCAGGGTACTACCAGGTACGTATCGCCGAGGGGGACGAGTCCAAGACGACATGCATGACAAGATATGGGGCCTTCGAGTTCCTGGTAATGTCCTTTGGCTTGACAAAACGCCCCAACTACGATTTGCATATTAATGAACCAGGTTTTCTACGAATACTTGGATCAGTTCGTCATAGTATACCACGACGACATAGTTTTATACAGCACAACCCTAAAGGAACACAAGGTACACTTGAAGCTGGTATTTGACAAGCTGCGGCAAAATCAGTTGTACGTCAAGAAAGAAAAATGTGCCTTCGCACAGACATGCATCAACTTCCTCGGACATGTCATCAGTTGTGGACAGATTGGGATGGATAGTGATAAGATAAAAGCTATCAAAGAGTGGAAAGTCCCTACTTCCGTATTCGATGTGCGGTCCTTAGGATTAGCAAACTACTATAGGCGGTTCGTCGAATGGTTTTCACGACGAGCCGCCCCCTTAACGGAGCTCCTGAAGAAAGACCACCCTTGGTCGTGGTCAAATAAATGTCAAATGGCCTTTGAAGATCTGAAGGCAACCATGACGAGGGGTCCTGCCCTCGGGTAAGTAGATGTTACAAAGCCATTTGAAATAGAAACAGATGCTTCCGGCTTTGCCCTAGGCGGTGTCCTTATTCAAGAAAGGCCCCCAATCGCTTATGATAGCCGAAAGCTCAATGATGCCGAACAGAGATACACTGTCTCCGAAAAAAGAAATACTGGCTGTAGTTCATTGCCTACGATCTGGAGACAGTATCTCTTGGGATCACAGTTCATAGTGAAGACGGATAACAGCGCCATCTGCCACTTCTTCGATCAACCACAATTGACGGCAAAATAAGCCCAGTGGCAAGAGTCGTTGGCGGTATTCGACTTCAAATTCGAACATAAGGCAGGGAAGAGTAATCAAACAGCCGATGCACTGAGTCAGAAGGGCGAACATGCAGCCTTGTGCATGTTAGCTCATATTCATTCAAGTAAGATCGATGGATCAATCCGCGATATCATCAAAGAATATTTACACAAAGACCCATCGGCCAAAGCCATCATCGAACTAGCTAAAGCTGGGAAGACACGACAGTTTTGGGTCGAGGGAGACCTTCTAATGACTAAAGGAAACAGGTTATACGTCCCAAGAATGGGAGAAATGAGGAAGAAGTGAACTTTACGATCATTAATCTAAATCCAATAAACTAAGAACACTCTGGCTATAGTATGATTACTTGAACTATATGTAGAGACATAAGAGTGGATCAAGTTCAAGTATATAGTCAAAATGATCTATAGTATAAGGATAAGGCTGAGTACCTTATTCTGGGGACACTATGGATGCGGCCCACTTTTGTATATGATATAAACAATGCGATCACTAAATTGTGCATGTGGAGACATGTGAGTGGGGGCGTCCTATGCAATGAGTATTGCATAAGATCGGACCATGAAGAAAACCACTCTCACTTTATAAAGTCGTTTAATGTTGAGACTGATTTTCTTTAAATTCAATAACCTAGGTAACTCGGTTTTAATCTTGAGCTAACCATGAACTCCTGTTTATTCGGAATTATCCTTAGATTTGCATGGGTGAGAGTGGCTCTAGTTCGCCGACTCAACAGGCCTCCCATTTCAGGGGTAAGACTGGGTGAATGGCTGGGGACGTGGGGTGCAAGACGGAATTCACTCCTACCCACTTTTAGGGATAGAAGAAAGGTAGTTCCCTTAAGCACTGACTCCAGGTCTTGAACAAGGGGCCCCACCCTCTCATTGGCCTGAGAGGGATTCGGTTTACTGGTTGGACCACAAACCAATTGTTTATTAGAGGATCAGTGAGACATAAGGAACAAGAAGTAACTTCAGGGGTAAAACGGTAAATTGACCCAGCTCTAGTTACGAACAACCTGTGAAGGATCGACTTACTAATCATGGTTATATCAGATGGACAGAAATATATCTATAGTGAGGGAAGTGCAACTACTAGGCTATAATGGAGTGTCCTAGTAGTTAACGAATGTTGGTTAACAAGGTTAATGAGTTTAACCGGTTAATCTTGTATCGTTGGAGCCCATGATCTATAGGTCCATTAGGTCCATTTGATAGCTCATATCGGACTAAACCATAGAACAGTGTGACGAGTGAGAGGTCCATTAGGTCTATTTACTGTATGAATTGCGCGTTACGATACATTATATTGAAAGCTTGAAAATGTTACGTCATGTCTTGTGAATTGCATGTAAATTGCATGTATAACATGATATGAATGACATGAAAAATGAGAAATAGTATGAAATATAACCCTGGTATAAGCATGAATGATATGATAACTGATATGAGAATTTGTATGATACGAATAAAATGATAGCGGGGTTATATTTAATAATGTTTCAAAATAAAAAATATTGGAACCTCATGAATTAATGTGTGCTCATGCATTCGGGGATACCCATTGTGTTTGCTATAACTTAGTAATACAAAACAAGTTTTTTCGATACAATACTTGCAGAGTCATAGACTACTCACAATACAATTAAACTCACTCACCAAAAATCTCAAAAATCGTTTCTGATGTGGAAGATCAGACAAAGGTTCAACCACAAAGCATATCAAGATTTCCAAGAGATCACACAACCTATGCCGACCTCACTTTGATACAAGATTGTTGAACACAACTCGTTATAGGAAACACTCGCACTCTTTATTAACACCAAACGAAAAGAAAATACAATATACTCGGTAGAATACTACTGCTTTGTTTTGTTTTTTTTTTTTATTTATTTATGAAAACCAAGGTAGGATAGAGAACTTTTGCATGGTTGGAATACTTCAAGAAGTTTTGCAAGCTAGGGTTTCTACAAAGGTAGAATTCTTGCTCTCCTATTTATTACCTTGTTTTAATTCTTCAGAAAAAATCAAAATGGTTCCCAATTCTTCCGCTATGTGGATGAAGAGTTCATTCCCTTCACACAGAATTCCAGGCAACGTCACATGGAACATATGAACCCTAGGATGTAGGTTTTAGACCACACCTCATGGAATGTAATAAGCCTATGGCGTAGGTTTCAGATTGAATTGCAAGGATTGAATGAAGCCCTGAATATAGGTTAAAACTACGTCACTTGAAACGTATGAAGCATTGGACATAGGTTAAGATTGTATTGCTTGGAACGCATGAATTCTTGGACGCAGGTTATCAGGGTTCATGTCTTGTACTATAATTCCTAAGGGGAGTGCCTTAGGAAAAAGGATGAATAAGAAATAAGAATAGGAACGAAAAATAAGACAAAGGACAAAGNATAAAAAATATTGGAACCTCATGAATTAATGTGTGCTCATGCATTCGGGGATACCCATTGTGTTTGCTATAACTTAGTAATACAAAACAAGTTTTTTCGATACAATACTTGCAGAGTCATAGACTACTCACAATACAATTAAACTCACTCACCAAAAATCTCAAAAATCGTTTCTGATGTGGAAGATCAGACAAAGGTTCAACCACAAAGCATATCAAGATTTCCAAGAGATCACACAACCTATGCCGACCTCACTTTGATACAAGATTGTTGAACACAACTCGTTATAGGAAACACTCGCACTCTTTATTAACACCAAACGAAAAGAAAATACAATATACTCGGTAGAATACTACTGCTTTGTTTTGTTTTTTTTTTTTATTTATTTATGAAAACCAAGGTAGGATAGAGAACTTTTGCATGGTTGGAATACTTCAAGAAGTTTTGCAAGCTAGGGTTTCTACAAAGGTAGAATTCTTGCTCTCCTATTTATTACCTTGTTTTAATTCTTCAGAAAAAATCAAAATGGTTCCCAATTCTTCCGCTATGTGGATGAAGAGTTCATTCCCTTCACACAGAATTCCAGGCAACGTCACATGGAACATATGAACCCTAGGATGTAGGTTTTAGACCACACCTCATGGAATGTAATAAGCCTATGGCGTAGGTTTCAGATTGAATTGCAAGGATTGAATGAAGCCCTGAATATAGGTTAAAACTACGTCACTTGAAACGTATGAAGCATTGGACATAGGTTAAGATTGTATTGCTTGGAACGCATGAATTCTTGGACGCAGGTTATCAGGGTTCATGTCTTGTACTATAATTCCTAAGGGGAGTGCCTTAGGAAAAAGGATGAATAAGAAATAAGAATAGGAACGAAAAATAAGACAAAGGACAAAGACAAAAACTAAGAATGAAGGATAAGGACTAGAACTAAGACCAAGTTCTCATTATTAAGATTCGAGAACCTTGGAACTAAGACCCTTAGGCAAGAACATAGATTAAGAACTCAAATCCAAAAACCAAGATCTTTGAGCAAGATCATGACAAGAACTTAGAACTCTAGAATTGAACTTAAAGATCAAAAGTTCTTAAGTCAAGAATATGACAAGAAAGAGTGTGATATCCTAGTGCACGTTAAGGATACAATTAAGAGCCTATAAGTAGGCTACCTACTGAATATTTGTACTAAACACACCTTAACGATTAAGAGCCTATAAGTAGGCTACTTACTAAGTCTTTGTANCACAACCTATGCCGACCTCACTTTGATACAAGATTGTTGAACACAACTCGTTATAGGAAACACTCGCACTCTTTATTAACACCAAACGAAAAGAAAATACAATATACTCGGTAGAATACTACTGCTTTGTTTTGTTTTTTTTTTTTATTTATTTATGAAAACCAAGGTAGGATAGAGAACTTTTGCATGGTTGGAATACTTCAAGAAGTTTTGCAAGCTAGGGTTTCTACAAAGGTAGAATTCTTGCTCTCCTATTTATTACCTTGTTTTAATTCTTCAGAAAAAATCAAAATGGTTCCCAATTCTTCCGCTATGTGGATGAAGAGTTCATTCCCTTCACACAGAATTCCAGGCAACGTCACATGGAACATATGAACCCTAGGATGTAGGTTTTAGACCACACCTCATGGAATGTAATAAGCCTATGGCGTAGGTTTCAGATTGAATTGCAAGGATTGAATGAAGCCCTGAATATAGGTTAAAACTACGTCACTTGAAACGTATGAAGCATTGGACATAGGTTAAGATTGTATTGCTTGGAACGCATGAATTCTTGGACGCAGGTTATCAGGGTTCATGTCTTGTACTATAATTCCTAAGGGGAGTGCCTTAGGAAAAAGGATGAATAAGAAATAAGAATAGGAACGAAAAATAAGACAAAGGACAAAGACAAAAACTAAGAATGAAGGATAAGGACTAGAACTAAGACCAAGTTCTCATTATTAAGATTCGAGAACCTTGGAACTAAGACCCTTAGGCAAGAACATAGATTAAGAACTCAAATCCAAAAACCAAGATCTTTGAGCAAGATCATGACAAGAACTTAGAACTCTAGAATTGAACTTAAAGATCAAAAGTTCTTAAGTCAAGAATATGACAAGAAAGAGTGTGATATCCTAGTGCACGTTAAGGATACAATTAAGAGCCTATAAGTAGGCTACCTACTGAATATTTGTACTAAACACACCTTAACGATTAAGAGCCTATAAGTAGGCTACTTACTAAGTCTTTGTACTCATTCAAGATTTTTCTTGTCTTTCAACTGATATGAAGAAGCTAGTCGAGGATGGACACAAATAGGAGAAGGTGCCATACAGAGTCAAACATTGTTTTAATCGCTTAAAATANCCTATTTATTACCTTGTTTTAATTCTTCAGAAAAAATCAAAATGGTTCCCAATTCTTCCGCTATGTGGATGAAGAGTTCATTCCCTTCACACAGAATTCCAGGCAACGTCACATGGAACATATGAACCCTAGGATGTAGGTTTTAGACCACACCTCATGGAATGTAATAAGCCTATGGCGTAGGTTTCAGATTGAATTGCAAGGATTGAATGAAGCCCTGAATATAGGTTAAAACTACGTCACTTGAAACGTATGAAGCATTGGACATAGGTTAAGATTGTATTGCTTGGAACGCATGAATTCTTGGACGCAGGTTATCAGGGTTCATGTCTTGTACTATAATTCCTAAGGGGAGTGCCTTAGGAAAAAGGATGAATAAGAAATAAGAATAGGAACGAAAAATAAGACAAAGGACAAAGACAAAAACTAAGAATGAAGGATAAGGACTAGAACTAAGACCAAGTTCTCATTATTAAGATTCGAGAACCTTGGAACTAAGACCCTTAGGCAAGAACATAGATTAAGAACTCAAATCCAAAAACCAAGATCTTTGAGCAAGATCATGACAAGAACTTAGAACTCTAGAATTGAACTTAAAGATCAAAAGTTCTTAAGTCAAGAATATGACAAGAAAGAGTGTGATATCCTAGTGCACGTTAAGGATACAATTAAGAGCCTATAAGTAGGCTACCTACTGAATATTTGTACTAAACACACCTTAACGATTAAGAGCCTATAAGTAGGCTACTTACTAAGTCTTTGTACTCATTCAAGATTTTTCTTGTCTTTCAACTGATATGAAGAAGCTAGTCGAGGATGGACACAAATAGGAGAAGGTGCCATACAGAGTCAAACATTGTTTTAATCGCTTAAAATATATTTTATGTGTTCAAGATAGTCGCGACTCGAGTTAGAAGAATGGAATTGTGATATTACTCTTCACTTCTAAGCATGAAAACTATCTCGATAGACCAATGTAGTGTTTTCAACATGCTTTGTCCTCATTCACATGCATCCTAGGAAAATTTCTACAAGGTCTACCAATATATAATTGCTCCGAGTAAAGCATGCTGAACCATGTAGTCCTATGATTGAGCTACCATAAAGGAAGGTGCTCCTTGGTTGTATAGGTAGTGATTTTCAAGTCTTTTAAACATTTCTTAGTCATCTTATCCTCAGGGTCGCTCTTATAAAGATATGATCTTAGGTTATTCATGTACCCTTTGTTGGATCGATATGACAACCCTAGAGGGGGGTGAATAGGGTTTCAACAATGTAATTATTCAAATTAGGGGTGAATAGGGTTTCAACAATGTAATTATTCAAATTATTATTATTTTTTTTTTTAATAACAATCAAACTTGATACCATGCAATAAAACTTAACAATAATTTAGAACTTAAATAGGAAAAGGGTTAGAAAATATAACACCGTAGTTTTATAGTGGTTCGGTCAAACTCGACCTACTCCACTCCCCAAGCGCCTCTTGGGAATTTGAATAAAACTTTATGACTCTTTCTTCGGATCAGAGCCCAACCGCTACACTACTCTTTTTAAGAGTGCAAGAGCAAACTCAATCATTTCCACGGCTTAGGATCAAACCAGTACACTGTTCTTTTTACGAGTTCAAGAGTAAACTCAATCCTTTCCACGGCTCAGGATCAAACCAGTACAATTATCTGAAATCTTACCAAAACACACCACAACACTCTGAAGTAATAGACATCTCTCTCAGGAATAAGATAAAAAAATAGAATTGGAAAAACAGAATTGGAAGCTTTGTAGAGAGCAACAATGGAGACTTTTAAAAAAAAAATTAGATCGAGGAAACAAATGTTCTGTGTGTTGTGTTGTGAAAAAATACGAAGAGGTGATGAGTTTAAATAACGATCAAGTTGTAAAATAGGAATTGATACGGACCACTAAAATGTGGACTACCAATATGTTTTTCTTGACCAACAAAATGTTAGCTAATATGTAAGAAAGGTTACAAAGAGAAAAAATAAAATTTAACAAATGTGAAATAGAAGTTTTAGAGGTAAAAAGTAGACATAGTTGAAGAATAATCATTCTAGTGTGAGTACAAAATCTACTAATTTTGCTACGGCGTAGCAATATAACATAACATGAGACATACGATCCCTTCAATAATTTTCTTTCAGAACATGCCCACTAGTAGCGTCATTGACAAAGAGGGGCTCTGTGGTGGGCCTCTTGACAACTGCAATGGATATTCATCGTCTCCATCTTTTAAGGTAGGTGAAGTTTCTATCGTTCTAATTATGATCATCTTATATTGTATGAGAAATCCATCCGAAATGGTGCAAAACAAGGAAAGAAAATCTATGGATTTGGATGTCTATTTCCCACCTAAGGAAAGATTTTCTTTCCAAGATCTAATTGAGGCCACTAATACTTTTCACGAGATATGTGCTGATGGTGGGATTGTATACAAGGCAGAGGTGCATTCTGGACAGGCCATTACTGTCGAGAAGTTAACATCAAACAGAGAAAGGAGCAACATCGATAATAGGAAAGAACCTATAGAGTATTTTAACAGTTTAGTATATGAGGTAGTGGTTATGTTACCCAACTCTTGCTTAGTTGCATTTGTTTTAGGATTCAATAAAGTATTCTTGTATAGTTTTTGAAAGGAGCTATTTTGTTATCCAAAGCCTATTTTAGTCCTTAAAAAGATCTCTCTAACTTTGTTAAATCCCACCTCATATAGGGAGGGGAACAAAATATTCCTTACAATGGTGTTGTAATCTCTCCATGATAGACGCATTTTAGAACTGTGAGGTTGACGATGATATGTAACGGTACAGAACGGACAATATCTGCTAAGGGTGGGCTTGGGACGTTACAAATGGTATCAGAGTCGGACACTGAGCAGTGTGCCAACGAGGATGCTAGGTCCCTAAGGGAGGTGGATTGTGAAACCACACATTGGTTGTTGAGTGGAACGAATCATTCCTTATAAGGGTGTGGTAACCTCTCTCTAGTAGACGCGTTTTAAAACCGTGATGTTGACGATGATATATAACGGGCCAAAGTAGACAATATCTACTAGTAGTGGACTTGAGACATTACAATCTCTATTTTTTATATACAATAGAGAGCCTTGTTGGAGGTCCTAATGATGATGAAAGAGATGCGGTTCTACAAATGGGTCAAACCCTTGCCTTTTTTAAGATATTTGAAGGTGGAGAATATAGGGCTTGGATTCTTTGCTCGGACTAGTCTATGAATCCACAAGTAATGATAGTATGACATCCATTAATTTAAAAAAAGAAAACATTTAAAAGGAAAGATTACAATGCTTGGCATAATCTTTATACCCATTAAAGCTCGGTTTTTTGTTTTTTGTTTTTATGCTTTTAAACGCTATACATTAATTTTTTTGGAATGGATAAAAATGGAGAAAAACTCTATTTATAAGTTGATATTTTAGTGGTGTTTTTATATTAAATTAAAACTAATACATCATATCAATTTTTTAAGAAAGAAAAAGCATATGCACACAAACAACATACCAAAAATATCGATTATTATAATATCATATCGAACCTTCTAATTTATGGATATATCGATTTTTTATATTCATTTTGACAGCCATGTGCATCACATATCATACCGTTTTGCTTTATAGTTGAACATACATATACCTTGTTCTCTCAAAATCCATAAACATAGTGTATTGTTGCATTTGGCTCTATCTCTATCATTCTTGTAGATATCAAAGTCATGCGACAAGCTAGACCATTGAAGGTACAGTAAAACTTTGTTGAACCCCATAATTTTGGTCTAAAATTGAAAGCGTAGTTGCCCAAAGGTGGCATTTGGTGGATTCCCAAGTCATCTCACAAGATTTGCTATGAACAGTGAGTTGGTTGTGACTTTTTAGAACATTTGTTATGTTTACTGTAATTTGTGGACTTTGGAAGATTACTCCAAATGGCATAATCTGAATAGCTAAGCTTAAGGCTTCATACGTTCCAAGCAACGTAGTCTAAGTCAAGAAACTTGTAGTACCGTGGGAGGTCTTAGGATTTTTTCATGAGTTTCTGAGTTTTAAGACCTTGGTCCCTTATCCTTGAATGGTACCTAGCATTCTTCCTGCTTTGTATGGTATTGTTCTTGATTCAAAATCTTGTAAGTTTATGAGGTTCATAATACCTTGAGGCATAAGTTGTAACATGCATTCGTAAACATTTGAATACATTGTAATAACAAACATATGAATACACTGTAATACATTGTAAGCACAAGCATGAGTTGTCCTTACAGGGTTCAAGAAGGGTCTTGAGTTTTTACGTGTTTCCTTTAGGCGTTTCTTGGGTCCTACCTTCCTTTAGGTTCCAAGCTTGCTCTAATCAACTTGATATTTTGAAAATACCTTCTTATCCTTAAGAATAGGCCTTATAAGAAGTAGCAAGTAAATTGGAGCACATATAGACCTTGAATTTTCAAAAGTAGGCTTGTTTTGATACTTAACGTGTTTCAATAGTTTCAAACTTTACCACATCCTCAAACATCACAAAATAAGGTCTACCACAGAATATAATAGCATTTGGAGGTCCTCTAGGTCATGAACCGTTGGTAGACATCCTTATGGGCATTATGGTCATTTTGCACCATTTCATGGTTTACCTACTTATCCTTATCCAATGATCACCAAATTTCATGTATAACCTCAACATGCTATAATATGCTCAACATTAAAATTTCTTAGGCAACGAAGTTCATCTTGTTGGTTATTTTAATGTTACTTAAATCCCGAGCAATTTGGTCTGTTCAGGGCTTTAACTCATGGTTCTTTGAGTTTTTTTTTTTTTTTTTTTTTTTTTTTTTTTTTTTATTTTTTTATTTTTTTAAATATATCCTTAATTCATACTTGGTTTAGGATTCATGTTAAAATACAAGCGATAACAACAAGTATTTCTTAAAAAAAGTCCAAGGTGGCTATTTACCTCACTGTCGATGATCGAGACGTTCATTCTTGAGCTTCCGGTATCCGAATTATTCAAAATTTCTTTAATATATTTATCTTTGAGTCTAGTTTTAGGAACCATAAACAAATTCATAAGAACTGGACTGAAAGGGGTTCAAATTGATCAAAAAGTGTAGAAAGGTCAACATATGGTTACTAGAAAAGTCACGATTTTTCGTATCATACCACAATTGTTTTTCCTTTATACCACTCTATATACACCTCTAATGGACTAAATTTCTTCATGAAATGTTTATATGAAGTTTCAAGGAAGAAGTAGAGGCCAATTTCATACTTTGTCGTGGTATGTAGCTCGAGTTATAACCTTCAAAAGTTTGCTGCAAAACATGTTTCTCGCCTATATTTTTGGCAGCCGATTCTAGAGCTTTTCATTGTCCGATTCCTTCACGAAACTTGTTGGAAATCCCATATGGAATGTGTAGGAGTTGGTAGGATGAAAAATGATTAACCACAACCCTTGAATTTAGAAGAAATTTAAGAAAGAACAACCCATAATTTAAAAGCTTGAAACTCAAGTTTAGGAATCCTCGTCACTTGATTCTTGGCTTAAAACATTACCCATAACTTCATATTTATAGATCAAGCTTGAACCGTCATTGATTTTCAACTTTAACCATTGGGCAGTGCTCTCAAGATGTACTTTCTCCATTCTCTGTATTCTCTTTTGTTGTACAATACCTGAAGTCATCAATATAAAACCTTTAGCCAATATTCCTCCTTGTATTTTCTCTCTCCTATTCTTTCTAATCATCTTGATCGAGTGTGTGCATTGTTGAGCGATCCTAACAATTGGTATCAGAGCTAACAACTGGTATCGATCCTAACAACTAGTATCAGAGCAAGGCGAAATTCACCACGATCTGTGAAGATGGAAATTTCAAAGATTGGAATTGAAAAGTTTGATGGATCCGATTTTAGTTTCTGGAAGATGCAGATTGAAGATTGTTTTTATAAGAAAGGTCTTCACGAACCCTTGTTGGAGGTGAAGCTGAATATATGACGACGGAGCAGTGGAAGCTATAGGATCGTCAAGCCTTAGGGTTGATCCGGTTGACGTTGTCAAAAAATGTGGCGTTCAATATTATCAAGGAGAAGACAACGCCAGATTTGTTGAAGGCGCTGTCGAATATGTACGAGAAACCGTCGGCTATGAATAAGGTGTATTTAATGCGAAGACTGTTTAATCTACAAATGTCTTCAGGTGAGTATGTTATGGACCATATAAATTAATTCAATATGATCGTAAGTCAACTGAATTCGGTGGAAATTAATTTCGAGGATGAAATTAAAGCATCGATTTTGATGTCATCTTTACCCAAGTCGTGTGATATTGTTGTTGCCGCAATCAGTAGTTCCTGAGGATATGATAAACTGAAGTTGGATGAAATTCGAGATGTAGTTTTCAGCGAAAGTATTTGCAAACGAGAAATTAGAAATTCATCTGGTAGTGCTCTCAGTGTTAACCAACGAGGAAGAAGTAAATCGAAGGGCCCAAACAATGGGCGATCAAAATCAAAGAACCGAGAAAAATCTCCAAACAAACCAAATGTAAAGTGTTGGAGTTGTGGAGAAAAAGATCACTTTCGGGCAGATTGTACAAAGAGAAAGCAAAATCACAAATCAGATAATGACAACGATTCGATACATTTAGCAGTGTTCTGTTTGTTTTTCGTTGAAAAACTTTATGGGAATTAAAGGATTTTCTCTATTTCATATTTAAATCACTTTGTGCATTCATGTGTTGTCATTAGTCAAGATCCTTAGTAAAATATTGGGTTCGTGACAAATTTGGTATCAGAGTATTCAGGTTATAGGTCCTGTAGACATTTAGGATAGAGAGTCATGTCCTATATGAACTCGCTCGTCAAACACATGCCGCTCACGAGAAGACGTTCTCATGTGATGGAAATATAGAGACAAAAGTCAAGCTAGTATTTATAGAGTATACCATGACCTACTATGGCATTATAATTGCACATTAAATAGGAGATGTGCTATGAATGAATTGTAACCATAGTTCTTTCTCTGTCGTGGTAGATAATGACACCAAAGAGTCGCGAACCATATGTAAGGCTCGAACTCAGAAGGGGAAGAAGAGAGATAGTTCAGGACACCTTGGTTCCAACACCTGAAGTGGAACAACCTGAATTTCAAGAAGAGGTTGGGGATACGCCGCAAACTTGCGAGGGGACCGTACCACAGCCATCAAGAACAAAAAGACGCCGAAGGAAGGTCAAGGCTCGAAGGCTGCTTGATACACCTCCTATTGCTTCTTTCTTCGAGGAGGTCCCATTGGGTCCAACCCCTTATACAGCAGTCCCACTAAACCTGCCGTTAAACATGCACACAGCAGAGATGTTTCAGACATTCATGATATCAGGCTCTGATGAACCAAATGATACAAACTATGATGGCTAATTAGTCAGCAGGTCAAGTGGTCAAATATTCAGGGACTATGACTGTGGAGTCCCGCTACCTAAGAGATTTCCAGAGGCATAAACCGCCTTCCTTGATGGAGGCAAGGTGGATCCCATCGCCGCTGAGAATTGGCTAGAGACCATAGAAACGGCCTTCCATTTTATGAACTGCCTGCTTAAGTATCAAGTTCAATGTGGGACATATATGATGAAAGAAGAGGCGCACTTCTGATGGAAGGGTGCTCAGAAGACATTATACCACAAGGAGAGTTTATTACCTGACGCCAGTTTAAAGATGCTTATTATCTCCACAAATATTACCCAATCACTGCCAGAGTAAAAATGTAGAATCCTTCCTCGAACTGAAACAGGGAGACAGGTCAGTGGAGGAATATGACTTAGAGTTCAATAGGCTGGCAAGGTTTTCTCTAGCCTATGTTAGTTCTGATGAGTTGAAGACCAAATGATTTATTGCTGGCCTGAGGGATGGACTGAAGGAGAATGTGGCAACCCAGTCATTCTTCGTCTATGCGAAAGCCCTTCAAGTGGTGACCCTGCTCGACGCGTCCCGCACCAACAAGCTACAGTTGGGAACAACACAGTAATCCCACACTGCAGCCCTGGGAAAGGAGACACTCCGTAGCCATCTCATAACTGGTAGCCCGCCCCGTGGCCGCACTGCTAAACGAAGAAGAGCCCCGGTATGGAACATGACCCTTTGTTCTAACTATCGGCATCCTAGCACGGGGGAATGCAGGGCAGTTATAGACGCATGCTACGGTGCGGCCAGGTAGGGCGCTTTGTAGTGGATTGCACTTAGAGGAACGATCAGCGTATCAACCGTCTTGCAGTACAGCATCAGAGGGGCCAGGGTGCTCAACATCAGCAGGGGCGAGCTATACCCTATGGAACAACAGCCAGGCAAGCTTACCATCCTAACGCAGTTGTCACAGGTATGCTACCCATATTTGGCCATCTTGCTTTAGTATTGTTTGATTCGGGTTCAACGTATTCATTCATATCAGAGGAGTTTGTAGAGCTAGCACACCTAGAGAAATAACTTTTGGAGATTACCCTATCAGTGTCCACCCCTGCTCACGAGTTTTTGTTAGCTATCCATAGGGTTAATGGAGGTGGTGTAACAATATCAGGACGTGTCATCGAAGCTACACTGATAGTGTTAAGCAAGCAAGACTTCGATGTCATCTTGGGTGTGGATTGGCTAGGTGAGAATCGCGTTTTGATAGATTGCGAGACTTGAATAGTAACTCTCAGGCTCCTGTCAGGGGACAACATTACCTACAAGGGAGCCACTTCCAAAGGAGCCCCAAGCGTCATAACATCATTAAGGGCTAAGAAGTTGATTCGTAGTGGTGCAAGTGCATTTCTAGCTAGCGGGACCTTGGACAATAGTAAGAAAAAACATCGGTACACATCGTTAGGGAGTTCGTAGATGTCTTTCCTGAGGATCTACCAGGTTTGCCCCCAGCTAGGGAAGTCGATTTTGGGATCGATTTAGAACCAAGAACTGTGCCGATCTCCAAGGCACCTTACAGGATGGCACCTGCAGAACTCATGGAATTGAAGGAACAGTTACAGGAGCTGTTGGATAAGGGTTTCATCCGACCCAGTGTATCACCCTAGGGTGCCCCTGTTCTGTTTGTCAAGAAGAAGGACAGGTCCATGCGGTTGTGATTACAGTGAACTAAACAAGGTCACCACAAAGAATAAGTATCCCCTCCCGAGAATTGATGACCTGTTTGATCAGCTACAGGGAGCAACAGTCTTCTCCAAAATGGACTTAAGGTCGGGGTATCATCAGTTAAGGGTCAGAGAAGGGGAGATACCCAAGACCAGCTTCAGAAGTCGTTATGGACAGTACGAGTTTCTCGTTATGTCCTTGGCGTTACCGATGCACCAGCAGTTTTCATGGAACTAATGAATAGGGTGTTTAAGAAATTATTAGACACTTTTGTCATAGTGTTCATCGACGACATTCTGGTATACTCTATGCCAGAGGCTGGTCATGAAGAACACCTAAGAAAAGTCTTGACAATACTGAGAGCCCTGCAGTTGTATGCCAAGTTCTCCAAGTGCGAGTTTTGGTTGTCTGAAGTAGCATTTCTTGGTCACGTGGTGTCAAGCAAGAGGGATTACAATGGACCAAACTAAGATAGAAGCAGTGATGAGGTGGCCAGAACCGTCCACTNGGGGATTACAATGGACCCAACTAAGATAGAAGCAGTGATGAGGTGGCCAGAACCGTCCACTGTCACGAAGGTGAGGAGTTTTCTGGGGCTAGCTGGATATTACAGAAGGTTTGTCCAGGATTTCTCCAAAATTTCCTCAACGCTATCTCAACTAACCAAGAAGGGCAAGCCCTTTTCTTTGACTCTAGCCCGCGAACAGAGTTTCCAGGAACTTAAGGAGAGGTTGGGAACCAAGAATTTTCACACCAGTCCTTACAGTTCCAGACGAGTCAGGTAATCTCTGGTGTATAGTGATGCATCAGGGAAAGGTTTAGGGTGTGTGCTCATGCAGAAGGGTAAGGTGATAGCGTATGCTTCTCGACAACTGAAGGAATATGAACGAAACTACCCTACGCATGACCTCGAGTTAGCAGCGGTAGTATTTGCTCTAAAAATGTGGCGGCATTAACTGTATGGGGAAAAAGTACAAGTCTTCACCGATCATAAGAGGCTCAAGTACTTGTTCATGCAGAAGGAGATCAATATGAGACAAAGGCGTTGGTTGGAACTGGTAAAGGATTATGACATAGAGATCCATTGAACATCCAGGCAAAGCCAACGTGGTAGCTGATGCATTGAACAAGAAGGCTGTGCATACTTCATCCATGATCACAACGTAGGGAAGACTACAAGATGAGATGGAGAGGGCTGGAATAGATGTGGTGGTTAAAGGTGGTACTGTTGAAATGGCACAGTTAACCATACAACCCACCCTACGAAAGAAAATTATCGACGCTCAGAGGTTTGATGAACACCTTAGTAAAGTGTGGAGTCAGACTGAGACAGAGAGAGCAGCAGGGTATTCTATCTCCTCAGGCGGGGGCCTGCTATGACAAAACTGCCTGTGCGTTCCCCAAGACGAGAGAATCTTAAAAGATATTATGATCAAAGTCCATGATATATCTTATACGTTCCACCCTGGAAGTACGAAGATGTATCAGGATCTGAAAAGATACTATTGGTAGTCCGGAATGAAGAGGGACATAGCGGATTTCGTAAGTCATTGCTGGACTTGCCAGCAAGACTGCTACAACCCCTCAACGTTCCTGAGTGGAAATGGGAAGCAGTCTGTATGGATTTTATCTCGGGTTTGCCAAAGACAAAGCAGGGTTTCAACGTCATCTGGGTAGTTGTAGACAGACTGACCAAGATGGCCCACTTCATTCAAGGAAAGTCCACATATCGATGGATCGGTGGGCACAGTTATATATCAAGGAGATAGTACGCCTGCACGGGGTACCAACATCCACAGTATCAGACCGGGACACCACATTCACCTCTCAATTATGGAAAAGTTTCCAGAAAGCACTAGGAATTCAGTTGAGGTTCAGTACAGCATTCCATCATCAAATGGACGGACAGACTGAACTAGATCTCTTAGAGTAGGTTGCGAGCCTGTTCCTTAGATTTCTTTGGGTGCTGGGACGAACATCTGCTTTTGATGGAGCTTGCCTACAATAATAGTTATCAAGCGACCATCTAGATGGCCCCCTTTGAGGCACTGTATGGGCGTAGGTGTCGAACACCAGTGTTTTGGGAAGAGGTAGGCACGCAGCAACTACTGGGACTAGAGTTGGTTTAGGTCGCCAACGCAGCGGTGCCGAAAATCAAGCAGAGGATACTCGTCACACAAAGTCCACAAAAAAGCTATGCAGATTTGCATAGAAGTGACCTCGAATTTAAGGTGAGTGACCACGTGTTCCTGACAGTAGCCTCTATGAGGGGGGTGTTGAGGTTCGGAAAGAAGGAAAAATTAAGCCCAAGGTTCATAGACCCTTTCGAGATTCTAGAAAGAGTTGGGGATGTGGCTTACAGAATTGCCCTACCACCGAACCTTGCCGCCGTGCACAACGTGTTCCACATATCCATGCTACAAAAGCACCCCCCAAACCCTACTCATGTAATCTAGCATGAGATGCTTCCTCTTCGAGAAGATCTGTTTTACGAGAAGAAGCCTAGCATAATTTTTGCTCGAGACACTAGACGATTTTGCAGCAAAGATATTCCCTTGGTAAAGGTCTCATTGGGTAACCACAGTGAGGAGAGCTTATCCCAAACTCTTCCAAGGGATATCCACATTCAGGGATGAAAGTTTCTAAGGAGGGGACAGTTTGTAACGCCAAAAAAAAAAAAAAAAAAAAAAAAAAAAAAAAAAAAAAAAAAAAAAAAAAAAAAAAANCAATAGAGGCGCAACAATGTCATTTTGCCCCTCCAGCCATAATAGGCGTTCAAGGAAAACCCCATCAAATCTCCTGCAAAAGAAAAAGAAAGTTAGAGAGAAAATTGAGAGGAAACAGAAAAGAGTCGCCGCGAAGTTCATCGAACCACCGTCGGAATCCACCTTCAGACGAGACCCGTACAAGGACTGAGAGGCTAGCGAGGTCGACGCTCCGTCAAGATCCAAGAACATTTCGTGAGGTAAGGTTCTGAACGATATTTTTCAGATCTGAGCTTTTTCTATGTGAATCGAGTCCTAAAAAGTTGAGATATTCACCTAGGAACAACTCTACGCACGATCTATTAAGAAGTTTGGCCGAAATCTCGATTCGAAGGTGAAAATTCGAGAATCATCCGAGAACGGTAAGCAAACTTCCGACGCTCTTAACTCGTCTGGTAGTCAAGCAAAAAATTATGAAAAAAATACCAGAACGTAGCCCGTAACAGGATCTAGAACTTTATCGAAGAAATCATATCGATCCAAACTACGAATCAAAAGGTATTAAAATTGGAAAGGGGACTCTGTGTTACAGATTGCAAAGGACAAAGATGAAAAAAAAAATGTCAGCCGGCGAATGGTGGAGGGCGGCATGATAGGCGCTGGACACGTGTCAACCGTCCGTTGGAGCAACGCAGCTCCAGCGAGACGACGAATCGGACGATGGTGTCTAATGAAAGGACGACGAACCGACGAGACTCAAGGGGCAAGCCCCAAGGGACTAAGATTAGAACCAGATGTCCTAGAACCGAATTAGGAGACAGTGGGAACCTGTTAAGTTAGGATGCGAATAGAGCCTACAAGTAGGTGGCTTACTGAGTATAATTTTTTATACTCATCCTTGCTATGCTTTCCTTTTCCAGGAGCGCGAGGCGTCGGTCAAGAGCGGGCGTGATGGAGACAGGGATTGTCACACAAGAATAGGTTGTCCTGAGGCATCAGTCCAGTCTTTATTTTTTATTTGCATTCTTTCAAACTTTATTTCCAAAACTGTTAAGTGTTCTGTTTGTTTGTCGTTGAAAAACTTTATGAGAATTAAAGGATTTTCTCTATTTTATATTTAAATCACTTTGTGCATTCGTGCATTGTCATTGGTCACGGTCTGTAGTAAAATATTTGGTCGTGACATGAAGCCTTTGGAGAAGGATTTGGAATGAAAATATAAGAAAAAAGGACGAAAAGGTCGTTTTCCAATTTCAAAGGAACTTTCTAGATTTTAAATTTCCTATCTAGATAGAATTTCAAGATGGTCTAGAAGTAAAAAAAGGACCAACAAGGGATGATGAATTGTTAGGAAAATGATGGATTTTTTTTTTTTTATAGAAAAATAGTAATAATATATTGAGAAAGTGACAAACTATCTAATGACCCTTGAAGATATGGATTATTACCAAACTACCATTATGACAAGAATCAGATGATCAACCATGACCATCTGCACAAAATCTATGGAATATCGACTCTCAGCCATTGGATCTCTAAAAAAATTAGGTATATTCTAAAACACTCATAGAATATCACATCCAATGGCTAGGATTCAAAACGAAGGTCGGTAAGGCAGATGGGAATAGATATTTATGATGGATTATCTAGAAAGCTCAATCCTCTAATCACTACGGCTCTAGAGCTCTTAATGTCGGTTTAAGCTTCCCCTATAAAGTCTGAAGTTGAGGAAATAGTTTGAAACAAGAATCGAGCAAGGTCGAGCTCCCTATTGTAGGCAATAAGCGTTTAGATTTTGGATCTCCTACTCTCGAATTTCTTCCAAATTCAGAAGCAATTCTCCACCATTTCTCTTTAAACTTGTTCCTACAAGTTCTAAACGAGATTACCAACAAGTTCTATGAAGAAATCAAGTGCTGAAAGTGCCTAGAAACTATTCCCCCAATCCAATCCGCTATTAAAGAGCTTCAAGGAAAACTCAAAATTCTAATTCGAGGATACACGAGAATTCATCGAGTAAGGATGATCCCAGTAAATTTCTGCACCTCCAAGAAATGTTTTTATAGAAGACCATGAAGAGAAATAACCTAAAAAACGTGCCAAATTGAAGAAAATCTATTTCAAATTCCTATCTACGGTTCCTTTTCCTTCAAATTGAAAATTCCTTAAGCTTCAAAGGTTCAAGTTGAGTAACTTTGATGAAGGAAACGAGAGCTTAAACATTGTAGAATCGGCTATCCAAGAGAATGAAAATTCAACATTTTGAGTAACATTGCAGCTGATTACAATTTCTCAAAATTAAGGTCCCACACTCAAAGGCGTTCCCCCAAACAAAGTCCTTTAGCTTGAGGAAAGTATATGAGAATGGTTCCATGAAGAAATCGGGCCTTGAAAACCCCTAGAATTGGCTACCCAATAATTAATCCTCTGTCTTTGTTCCAGCGAAAAAATGATTTTGGATGAACTTTGGAAGAAAATATCTTAGGCTACAATCCACAAGAAGGTATGAAATCAATCCTCAGCTCTTCCTTGCAACACCATCTTTAATCTTCATGAGGAAATCGAGGGGAGAAACGCTGTAAATGTGACCGTAGAGGGCGAGTTTCAGACAACAGCATCTGGAGGAAGAAGACGATGACGTGGTTTGTTCAGTTGAACCGGCCCAGTCGACCCTAAATTCGATATTTGCTCAGTTTTTCTCACTTTTAACCCCCTTCCAAACCGGTTCTCATGAAAACTGTCATGGTTCAAGAAACTAGACACAAGAAGGAGTCTGTGGAAGAAAATTTGAATTAATTTGGATACCGAAAGCTCAAAACAAAAGTCCCGAACGTCGACGATGAAGCAAGCAACTCACGCTAAGACGGGTTCATATAGTTACAAATTCAAGTTACAACTTGTTTGAATTATTAGGAGTAAGTTTCTCTGCATAATTGAGCTTAGTTTAAATGATTGGAGTAAGTTTTTATGCCTAATGAAACTTAGTTTAAATTATTAGGATCAAGTTTTTATGTATAATTAGGCTTAAGTTAAATTTATGGAATCAAACATAAATTATTTATGCGTAATTAGGCATAGTTTAAATCATTAGAAGTATGTTTAAAATTATTTCATGCAAGATTAGGTGAGTCAACTCCCATAGTACTAATTTATGATTGTTGGACACATTAAGCGGAATTAAATTTCAGAGAGTAGTGTTAAGTAGCGCTAGCATCAAGGAGTCGTAGTAGCTTCGGCCTAGGTCAACTAAGTAAGTGGCCCTACAATCGTGAAATTGTACATTGTATGGTGGCAAATGCCTTTGGTTTCCCATGTGTTATAATTTGTATGTTAAGACTGTTATGATTTAATACGTAAATGTTATACAACGTGAACGTTATGTTGTCTTGGATGAATTGATATAAGATATAATGTGATGTGATATTTTATGCTCGGATTGCATTATGTGACTGGTAAGGTATTTACTGTATGAATTGCGCGTTTCAAAACGTTATATTGAAAGCTTGAAAATGTTACGTGATGTCTTGTGAATTGCATGTATAACATGATATGAATGACATGAAAAATGAGAAATAGTATGAAATATAACCTCGGTATAAGCATGAACAATATGATAACTGATATGAGAAATGATATGATACGAATAAAATGATAGCGGGGTTATATTTAATAATGTTTCAAATGGAAAAATATTAGGACCTCATGAATTAATGTGTGCTCATGCATTCAGGGATACCCGTCGTGTTTGCTATACCTTAGTGATAAAAAACAAGCTTTTTCGATACAATACTTGTAGAGTCACCGACTGCTCACAATACAACTAAATTCACTCACCAAAAATCTCAAGAAATCGTTTATGACGTGGAAGATCAGACAAAGGTTCAACCACAAAGCATATCAAGATTTCCAAGAGATCAGACAACCTACGCCGACCTGGCTTTGATACAAGATTGTTGAACACAAATTGCTATAGGAAACACTCGCACTCTTTATTAACACCAAACGAAAAGAGAATACAATATACTCGGTAGAATACTACTGCCTTGTTTTTTTTCTTTTTTTTTTTTTTGGATGAAAACCTAGGTAGGGTGGAGAACTTTTGCATGGTTGGAATACTTCAAGAAGTTTTGCAAGCTAGGGTTTCTACGAAGGTAAAATTCTTGCTCTTTTATTTGTTACCTTGTTTTAATTGTTAATACAAATCAAAACGGTTCCCAATGCTTCCGCTATGTTGATGAAGAGTTCATTCCCTTCACACAGGATTCCACGCAACGTCACTTGGAGCATATGAACCCTTGGGTGTAGGTTTTAGATTACATAATATGGAATGTAATAAGCTTATGGCGTATGTTTTAGATTGAATTGCAAAAAATGAATGAAATCCTGAATACAGGTTAAAACTACGTCACTTGAAACGCATGAAGCATTGAACATAGGTTAAGATTGTGTTGCTTGGAACGCATGAATTCTTAGACACAGGTTATCAGGTTCATGTCTTGTACTATAATTCCTAGGGTGTGTGTCTTAGGAAACAAAATGACAAACAAGAATAAGAAATAAGATAGGAACCAAGAAAAAGACGAAGGACAGACAAAAACTAAAAACTAAAAATTAAGGATGAGGACTAGAACATGGATCAAGATCCAAGTTCTCATTATTAAGATTCGAGAATCTTGGAACTAAGACCCTTAGGCAAGAACATAGATTAAGAACTCAAATCTCAAAACCAAGATCTTTGAGCAAGATCATGACAAGAACTTAGAACTCTAGAATTGAACATAAAGATCATAAGTTCTTAAGTCAAGAATATGACAAGAAAGAGTGTGATATCCTAGTGCACATTAAGGACACGATAAAGAGCCTATAAGTAGGCTACCTACTGAATATTTGTACCAAGCACACCTTAACGACACGATTAAGAGCCTATAAGTAGGCTACTTACTAAGTCTTTGTTCTCATTCAAGATTTTTCTTGTTTTTCAACTGATAAGAAGAACCTGGTCGAGTATGGGCACAAATAGGAGCAGGTGCCATATAGAGTCAAACATTGTTTGAATCGCTTAAAATATATTTTATGTTTTCAAAATAGTCGTGACTCGAGTTAGAAGAATAGAATTGTGATATTACTCCTCGCTTCTAATCATGAAAACTATCTCGATAGACCAATGTAGTCTTTCCAACATGTTTTGTCCTCATTCACATCCATCCTAGGAACATTTCTAAAAGGTCTTCCAACATATAATTGCTCCGAGTAAAGCATGTTTAACCATGTAGTCCTATGATTGAGCTACCATAAAGAAAGGTGCTTCTTGGTTGTATAGGTAGTGACTTTCAAGTCTTTTAAACATTTCTTAGTCATCTTATCTCCATGGTTGCTCTTATAAGGATGTGATCTGAGGTGATTCATGTACCCATAATTTTCTCAGAAGTCACACTTATTCACATAGTATTGTTTTTTCATAAATTACTTTTTCAACCAAATTTAATAAATTGAAAGTAAAAAAGAAAAAAAAAATTAAACTAAAATCGAATTTGAGATAAATTGACAAGAATATTAGTTTAACATCTTTTTTTTTTATTATTATAGTGGTAAAAAGTATACCTAGTTGAAGAATAATCATTCTATTGTAAGTACAAAATCTACTAATTTTGCTATGGCATAGCAATATAGCATAACGTGAGACATCCGATCCCTTCAATAACTTTTTTCAGAACATGCCCACTAGTAGATTCATTGACAAAGAGGGGCTCTGTGGTGGACCTCTTGACAACTGCAATGGAGATGCATCGTCTCCATCTTTAAAGGTAGGGGGAGTTTCTGTCGTTCTAATTATGATCATCTTATATTGCATGAGACATCCATTCGAAATGATGCAAAATAAGGAAAGAAAATCTATTGATTCGGATGTCTATTTCCCACCTAAGGAAAGTTTTTCTTCCCAAGATCTAATTGAGGCCACTTACTTTTCACGAGATATGTGCTTATGGAGGGACTGTATACAAGGCAGTGATACATTCTGAACAGGCCATTACTGTCAAGAAGTTAACATCAAATAGGGAAGGGAGTAACATCGATAATAGGAAAGAACCTGTAGAGTATTTTCAGAGTTTGTAGTATATGAGGTAATGGTTATGTTACCCAACTATTGCTTAGATTTTGCATTTGTTCTAGGATTTTCAAAAGTAGGCTTGTTTTGATACTTAACGTGTTCCAATAGTTATGAAACTTTACCACATCCTCGAACATCACAGAATAACGTGTACCACATAATTTTATAGCATTTGGAGGTCTCTAGGTCATGAACCGTTGGTAGTATGCTCAGCATTTCTTGGTTTACCTACTTATTCTTATCCAATGACCACCAAATTTCATGTATAACCTCAACATGCTGTAATATGCTCAAGCATTAAAATTTCTTAGGTAACAAAGTTTATCTAGTTGGTTATTTTAATGTTACTTAAATCCCGGGCAATTTAATCGGTTCAGGGCTTTAACTCATGGTTCTTTGAGTTTTTTTTAATATATACTTAATTCATACTTGTTTAGGATTCATGTGAAAGTCCAAGAGATAAAAACAAGTATTTCTTACGAAAAGTCCAAGGTGGCTACTTACCTCATTGTCGATGTTCGGACTTTCATTCTTGAGATTCCGGTATCTGAATTATTCAAAATTATCTTTAATATATTCATCTTTGAGTCTAGTTTTAGGAACCATAAAGAAATTCATAAGAACTTGTCTAAAAGGGGTTCAAATTGATCAAAAAGTATAGAAAGGTCAACATATGGTTACTAGAAAAATCACGATTTTTCTTACCATACCACTCTGGTTTTTCGTTTGAACCGCTCTATATACGCCTCTAATAGACTAAATTTCTTCACAAAATGTTTAGATGAAGTTTAAAGGAAGAAGTAGAGGCCAATTTCACACCTAGTCGTGTTGGGCTTTATGTCCTAAAACTCATAGTTTGTAAACAAAAACATATTATGTTTTCAATAAAGTTATTATTGATGTTTGTTCAGTAAAGATTGTTATTGAATAAAGTGAATGCTACGATCATTAATCTAAATCCAATAAACTAAGAACACTATGGCTATAGTATGATTACTTGAACTATATGTAGAGACATAAGAGTGGATCGAGTTCAAGTATATAGTAAAAATGATCTATAGTACAGGGATAAGGGAGAGTACCTTATTCTGGGGACACTATGGATGCGGCCCACTTTTGTATATGATATAAACAATGTGATCACTAAATTGTACATGTGGAGAGATGTGAGTGGTGGCGTCCTATGCAATGAGTATTGCATAAGATCGGACCATGAAGAAAACCACTGACACTTTATAATGTCGTTTACTATTGTGACTGATTTTTTCATTCGATTACCTAGGTAACTCGATCTTAATCCTGAGCTCACTATGAACTCCTGTTTATTCGAAATTATCCTTAGATTTGCATGGGTGAGAGTGGCCCGAGTTCGCCGTCTTAATAAGCCTCCAATTTCAGGGGTAAGACTTGGTGAATAGCTGGGGACATAGGGTGTAAGATGGAATTCGCTCCTACCCGCTTTTAGGGATAGTAGAGAGGTTGTTCTATTAGGTACTGACTCCAGGTCTTGAACAAGAGGCTCCATCCTCTCATTGCTCTGAGAGGGATTTGGTTTGGTGGTTGGACCACAAACCAATTGTTCATTAGAAGATCAGTGGAACTTAAGGAATAAGAAGTAACTTTAGGGGTAAAATGGTAAATTGATCAAGCTCTAGCTACAAACAACATGTGAAGGATCGACTTACTAATCATGGTTATATCAAATGGACAAATATATATATATATATATATATATATATATATATATATATATATATATATAGTGAGGGGAGTGCAACTACTAGGCTATAGTGGAGTGTTCTAGTTAACGAATGTTGGTTAACAAGGTTAATGACTTTAGCCGGTTAATCTCAGATCGTTAGAGCCCATGACCTATAGGTCCATTTGGTCCCCTGCTAGCNAAGCTCTAGCTACAAACAACATGTGAAGGATCGACTTACTAATCATGGTTATATCAGATGGACAGAAATATATCTATAGTGAGGGGAGTGCAACTACTAGGCTATAGTGGAGTGTTCTAGTTAACGAATGTTGGTTAACAAGGTTAATGACTTTAGCCGGTTAATCTCAGATCGTTAGAGCCCATGACCTATAGGTCCATTTGGTCCCCTGCTAGCTCATATCGAACTAAACCTTAGAACCTTGTGACGAGTGTGTTCGAAGTGTTCGAATTCAAATTAAGGAATATGCACTACATATATATTGATATATTAAACCACATTTTGTTTTAATTATGAATTAAACAAAAAGAGAGAAGGAGATATTTAAATAAGATTTAAATATTTTATTTATGAATATGGATTCATAATGAATATGTGTCGGAGTTGATTGAGATTGGCATTTGATTTAATGTTAAATATTAATTAAATGGTTTAATTAATCATTTAATATTATTTTGATTTGAAATTAATTATTTAAATTAATTGTTGAATTAAAATAAAGAAAATCAAAATGTTGACTTCACTTAATAGAAAAATCAATGTTTGAGTTACTGGAATATTGAGTGTCAATATATGGTTTAACCAAACTTGCATGAGTGTCAAAATTTGGTAATCTCAAATTTGCATCAACATCCAAATATGACGCTATAAATAGAGTAATCAAGGTACATGTGCATGACTCTGTAAATAGAGTGATCAAGGTACATGGAAATTCTGCTTGAAAAACTTTGAGAAAATCTCTCAAAACTCTCTCTTTACCTATACTAAATTCATATCAAGTTTAGTCACTCAGCAGATTCCATAATCCCGTTCTAAGGATGGAGAATAGTAGGGAAGACACTAGTGGTGGTTCGAAACCAATTCGTGAGGAAAAAGGAATTTGAACTACAAAAGATTAGTATTCAAACTTATTGAGTTTGAATGCTTTTGAACATGCTAGCTAATTTACTATCATTAATGTACTTAGAGTGCCTAAGATCCAATTGCTTCCGCACGCGTTATAGTAACACCATCATGTCGTGGTATGTAGCTTGAGTTAAAACCTTCTAAAGTTCGTCAGAAAACATGTTTCTTGTTTTTCTTTGGGGCAGTCGATTATAGAGCTTTTGGCTGTCCGATTCCTTCATGAAACTTGTTGAAAATCCCATATGGAATGTGTAGGAGTTGGTAGGATGAAAAATGATTAACCACAACCCTTGAATTTAGAAGAAATTTGAGGAAGAATAACCCATAATTTAAAAGCTTCAAACTCCAAGGTTAGGAATCCTCATCACTTGATTCTTGGCTTAAAACATTACCCATAACTTCATATTTATAGATCAAGCTTGTACCGCCATTGATTGTTCCAGAGTTGTTGTGAATTTTCTCATTTTTTATTTTAGACATTTCTAAACTTTGTGCCAAAAATATCTACTCCGATGAGGGAGCTACCGACATTGGTTTTCAACTTTAACCGTTGGATTTATAGAACCTTGAGTCTTGTTAAACATATCCAAATTGTTGCTCAATCCAACAGTTGGATGTGAAGAAACGATTGATTTGCTTCTGCTCGACGGTTCTTGAAGCAACTTTAGTTGCAACTAGCGTAGTTTGAGTTAAGAATGTGTTTTACCATGGGAGATCTTAGGATTTTTTCTTGAGTTTCTTGGTTTTAGGAACTTTATCCCTTATCCTTGAGTGGTGCCTAGCATTCTTCTTGCTTTGGTAGTGATAAAGCTTGTACGGTATTGTTCTTGGTTCTCAATCTTGTAAGTTTCTAAGGTTCATAATTCCTTGAGGTATAAGTTGTAACATCCATTCGTAAACATATGACTCCATCGTAATAACAAGCATGAATTGTTTTAGAAGGTCATAGATTCATAATGATTTGCTTAGAGGGTTCTAGAAGGGTCTTGAGTCTTTTAGTGTTTCCTTTAAGAGTTTCTTGGGTCCTAACTTGCTTTAGGTTCCAAGCTTGCTATAATCAACTTGAACTCTTGAACATACCTTCTTGTCCTTCGGAATAGAACTTATAAGAAGTAGCAAGTCATTTGGAGCACGTATAGACCTGGACTTTTAATAAGTACTCCAAGGGGCATTTTAGTCATTTTATCCCTAATTCTTGGTTTTGCTCCTTCAGGTATTCCAATGGCTTTCAAACTTGATCACATCATCAGACATCACAGAATAAGGTCTACCACATAATTTAATTGTACTTAGAGGTCCTCTAGGTCATGAACCGTAGGTAGATATTCTTAGGGGCAATATGGTCATTTTGCATCATTTCTTGGTTTACCTACTCTAGGCCAAGCCTAAGGCTTTACCTTACCTTTACTCTAGGTCAAATTTCTTCTAATGCAATGTTGCATCTCATATAGTTTTTTTTATTATCAATCATGACCAAAAGAGATGGGTATGAACACATTTCTGCGTGATTTGTTTCAATTTTTATAGTTGAAAAAGAGTGTAATGGAAGATAAAAAGTTGATTGGTGATAACCCAAAATTAAATAAATAAATAAATGAACCCATTTGTTTCTATTTCTATCTCTTTCTTCTTCTTCATTTTTTTTTCCTCTTTTTGTAACATATGGTTGTGTGAGAAGGAGTTTGTTGAATATTTTAGGGGAGGAGTTAGTGTGAGATTTTGGCCTAAGGATGGGACTAGTTACATTGTTTATAATAAAAATAGAACGGTGATTGTTGACATGTTATTTTTTAAATTGAAAAAGATATGCTCCAAACTCATGATGGGTTATTCTTTCTAAAATTTTGAATTAAAAATGTAAAAGTATAATATGGAAATTAATTTCATGTTATGGTCGTACCGTCCTTCACCTAGTCTAATTTTCATAGTTTCTCATGACCTAGCCCAACTGGGTCTTTATCTGATCTTCATATGTAAGGACGGGACTGACTCAATTCTCCAAAAAGACAGGTAAACTTTCACGACACAAAACAAACAGTATTTAAAACAAAACATTCATAAAAAAAAAAAAAGAGTATTCATACATGAGTAATTAAAACACAACACAATAGTTGAACCCAAAATAAGGAACGAACACAAGATATTTGAAAACAAATGAGTTGAGGATGACTGGTGAGGCTTGTCTATGACACCTACTCCAAATTCCGCTCCCGACCTCGTCTAGCTCCTTGTTACCTGAAAAAAAAAATGAAAAATAAGGAATGAGATAAGACTCAACAAGTAACTTACTTGTAGGCTCTTATTTATGTCCATATTCTAGGGCACTCTTTATTTTTTTATTATTATTTTTGTTTTAAGTACTTAGGCCCGTTAGTTCTGTTCTTGACTTAGGGTTCTTATCATGATTTTTCCTGAAGATCTTGGTCCTTAGACTCTGAAACCTTGGTAATTCTTTAAGGACTTAAGTACTATGGTTCTTGATTATTGATTTCTTACTTAGAACTTTGTTCTTGATCCATGTTATAGTCCTTGATCATTCTCTTGTTCTTGGTACTTTCTAAGTTCTTGTCCGGTTCTTGGTTCTTTCTCCAAGACACTACCCTTAAGATTTACGGTATCAAACATGAACCTGATATCCTGTGTCCAAGGTTTCATGCATTCCAAGCGACACAATCTTGACTCGCACCTCAGTGCTCGCCCTTCGAAATGCTTCTAAAACCTATGTCCAAGGCTTCATGCATTTCAAGTGGCACAGTCTGAAAACTTATATCCAAGGCTTCTTATTTTCCAAGAGATGTAGTCTCATTCTGCATCAAGGGCTTGCCCTGTGATACAATCTGAATACCTATGCCCCAGGCTTCATGTGTTCCAAGTAGCAGTCTAAATACCTACGCTCAAGGCTTCATGCGTTCCAAGAAGAGTAGTCTGAAATCCTGCACCTAGTGCTTGCCCTATGGCACAACATGAATACATATACCGAAGACTTCATGCTTTCTAAGCGGCATAATCTGAATACCTACGCTCAAGGCTTCATACGTTCCAACCAGCATAGTCTAAGTCAAGAACATGTTATACCGTGGGAGGTCTTATGATTTATTCTTGAGTTTCTGAGTTTTAGGACCTCGGTCCCTTATCCTTGAGTGGTACGTAGCATTCTTCTTGCTTTGGTAGTTGTAGAGCTTGTATGATATTGTTCTTGATTCTCAATCTTGTAAGTTTCTAAGCTTCATAATTCCTTGAGGCATAAGTTATAACATGCATTCGTAAACATATGAATCCATCGTAATAACAAACATGGGTTGTTCTAGAAGGTCATAGATTCATAATGAATTCCTTAGAGAATTCTAGAAGGGACTTGACTTTTGTGTCTTGAGGTGTTTCCTTCCGGTGTTTCTTTGGTCCTAACTTTCTTTAGGTTCTAAGCTTGCTCTAATAAACTTAAACCCTTGAACATAACTCCTTGTCCTTAGGAATAGGCCTTAAAAGAAGTAGCAAGTCATTTAGAGCACATATAGACCTTTAATTTAAATATGTAGTACCAAGGGCATTTTGGTCATTTTAGCTCTAATTCTTGGTTTTGGTACATAACGTGTTCCAATAACTTTCATACTTCACCACATCTTCAGACATCAGTGAATAAGGTCTACCACATAATTTAATAGCATTTGGAGGTCCTTTAGGTCCTGAACCATAGGTAGATATCCTTAGGGGAAATATGGTTTTGCACCATTTCTTTGTTTACCTATTTATGCTACCTTATCCAATGTAACACTCCAAAAAATGAGGGAAAGCCATCCATGTAAGACCTAAAGAATGCAAGAAAAGAAATCAAGAGGATTGATCAAGGACAAGAGTCTTAAGCAAGTCATTTCCATACCGTAAGAAGTAATTTTAAGGACTTGAAGCCTTTGGAGAATTATTGGGAAAGAAAATATAAGCGAAAAGGACAAAAAGGTTTTTCTTCAAATTCAAAGGAACTTTCCGGATTTTAAATTCCTTATCTAGATGGAATTTTTAGATAGTCTAGGAGGAAAAAAATGACCAACTACTTAATGACCCCTGAAGATATGAATAATTACGAAACTGCCATTATGACAAGAATCACATGATCAATAGTGACCATCTACACAAAATTAGGTATATTCTAAAACACTAACAGATTATCACATCCAATGGTTAGGATTCAAAACGAAGGTCGGTATGGCTGATTGGAGTAGATATTTCTTATGGATTATCTAGAAAGTTCAATCTCCTAATCAGTATGGTTCTAGAGCTCTTAATGTCAGTTTAAGCTTCTCATATAAAGACTAAAGTTGAGGAAATAGTTTGGAACAAGAATCGAGCAAGGTCAAGCTCCCTATTGTAGGCAATAAACGTTTAGATTTTGGATCTCCTACTCTCGGATTTCTTCCAAATTCGGAAGCAATTCTCCACCATTTCTCTTCAAACTTATTCCTACAGTTTCTAAACAAGATTACCAATAAGTTCTATGGATAAATCGAGTGCTGAAAGTGCCTAAAAATTATTCCCCCAATCCAATCCGCCATTAAAGAGCTTTAAGGAAAATTCAAAATTCCAATCCGAGGATACACGAGAATTCATCGAGCAAGGATGATCCCAGTGAGTTTCTGCACCCTCGAGGAATGTTTTCGTAGAAGACCATGAAGAGAAATAACCTGAAGAACGTGCCCAATTGAAGAAAATCTGTTTCGGTTTCAAATTTGGAGTAAGTTTCGAATTCCTATCTATGGTTCCTTTTCCTTCAAATTGAGAATTCCTTAAGTTTCAGAGGATTGAGTTGAGTAACTTGGATGAAGGGAATGAGAGCTTAAACGTCGTGGAATAGGCTGTCCAAGAGAACGAAAATCTGACATTTTGAGTAACATTGTCGTCCATTACAATTTCTCAAAATTAAGGTCCCACACTTAGAGGCATTCCTCCAAACCAAGTCCTTTAGCTTGAGGAAAGTATATGGGAGTGGTTCCATAAAGAAATCAGGCCTTGAAAACCCCTAGAATTGGCTACAATCCACAAGAAGGTATGAAATCAATCCTTAGCTCTTCCTTGTAACACCATCTTTAAGTTTCCTGAAGAAATCGATGGGAGAAACGCTATAAATGTGACCGTAGAGGTCGAGTTTCAGACAACAGCGTCTGGAGGAAGAAGACGATGACGTGGCAGTTCAATTGAATAGGCCCAGTCGACCCTAAATCTGATATTTTCTCAGTTTTTCTCACTTTTAACCCCCTTCCAAACTGGTTCTCACGAAAACACTTACAGTTCCAGAAACTAGACACAATAAGAAGTTTGTGGAAGAAAATTTAAAGTAATTTGGATACTGAAAGCTCAAAACGAAAGACCCGAATGTCGACGATGAAGCAAGCAACTCACGCTAAGATGAGTTCATATGGTTACAAATGCAAGTTACAACTTATGCCTCAAGGAATTATGGACCTTAGGAACTTACAAGATTGTGAACCAAGAATAACACCACACAAGCTTTACAGCTACCTAAATAAGAATAATGCTAGGTACAAGAAAAGAATAAGGGACCAAGGTCCTCAAACACAAAAACTCAAGAATGCTAGGTAATACTCTAATCATGTCAAAAATGACTCGTGACCTCCCACCAAGTTTTCCTCTTCTAGGTGGGATGTCCTGCACCATATTTACTTTGCCGGATGTCATGTTTGGCCTCATTCCCTAACCTAGACGTGATGCCTTACAACATGTTATGGGTACCCAAAGATTTGTAGCATGCCATGTTCATGTATGCACCGACCACGTGACCTTTATGGTCTATCATGGGGAGTAGTCTAGGGCCACGATGGAAAAAGAAGAGAGAAAGTTACCTTAGCCACGAATCAATAACCTCCTAAGACCTCTCACGGTACAGTGTGCTCATGACTTTGACTACGTTGCTTGGCATGCATGAAGTCTTGAGTGTAGGTATTCAGACTGTATTATAGGGCTGATGTATGATTTGACCACATCGCTTAGAATGTAAGAAGCTTGGATGAAGGTTTTAAGACAATGCCGCTTGGAACGCATGAAGTCTTGGACATAGGTTAACATACCGTATTGAAGCGCAAGCCCTAAGATTCAAGTTAAGACTACGTCTCTTGGAATGCATGAAGCCTTGGACGTAGGTTAAGTCTTTGTTGCTTGGAACGCATGAAGCCTTGGACACAAGATTTCTAGTTGCATGTCTAGTGCTGTAAATCCTAGGGGGAGTGTCTTGGAGAATGAATCAAGAACATAACAAGAACAAAAAAAGTACCAAGAACAAGAGAATGAACAAGGTCTAAAATATGGATAAAGATCCTAGTTCTAATGACAAGAATCAAGAACCAAGAACCAAGGTACTAAGACCGAATAACCAAGGTCTCAGAATCCAGGGGCCAAAGTCCTCAAGATAGATCATGACAAGAACCCCAAGTCAAGAACAAGAATAGGACCTAAGTACTTGCAACAAGAACTAGACAAGAACAAAGAATGTGGCACCCTAGCATATGAAGAAAACTATTAGTTTGATACCATTGCAATCCGAACCTCTGTACGACTGACGACAGCATTACAATCCGAGACCATGACACATGCATACTGTATTCGGATTTATTTTCTTAGACTTAAGTTAAAATAAGGTGTTTTTAATTTTTACGTTTATTTATTTAATTTAGTTTTTTGTTGTGTCGTTTTAAAGATTCTTTCAAACACGTAAGTCCATAATAGTGTTTTAAGATGGAATATATACTTTATGATGAAGTTTTAAAATCATGTAAGATTAAAAGCATATTGGACATTAAAAGTTATCTAAATTATACGTTTAGTCCACGACAAACTTTCAACTTTATATCTATTTGGTCCGTAAACCTTGAACTATGTCTAATAGGTCTCTAAATTTTCTTTTTTCAAGTTCAACATTTCAGGAGTAAGAAATTGAACTATCGAACTTTGTGATCTTAATTCATACCGTATCTATTAAATTATGCTTAGGGTAGTTCATACCTTATTTGCAAACGGTCAAAATGTATGGGTCAAACTAATATAATACGACAGTTTCTCATTAGTGGAAGCATTTCCGGGTCAAACTAAACTGAGTTTATTATGCGAGTATCGCCCATCGGACCACTTGAGACTCGTAATAAACAAATTCCATTATGCGATTGATGTAAGACCGTGACACTAATCATGTCGATTTGAACAAGCTTATAAAATGAATTATTTTGATTGGGTGGCTATAAATTCAATTGATAATTCCATAGTAAATTTATTAGCAAATAAAAATAATGATATTCTTCGAGATTGCGCCAACATTGAAATCAGACCCATTTTCATCGAAATAATATAGACAAATAACGTAACATTAAAAGCTAATGAGATGTTTAAATTTTATAATTAATAAAAAAAGAAAGAAAGTTAATTTAGTTATGTATTCTTGTCATATTTGAGTTTGTTTTATGTTCAAAAAAATGATGGGAGATTTCAATAAATGAGAGCAAATAATTTGGATCAAAGTGGAAGAAATTAATAAATAAGTATTGTATGCATTGAAATACCTTAACAAATCTTAATAATATAATTCATTAAAACTAATACACCATATCAAATTTATATCGATTTATTAATAAATAAGTATTGTATGCATTGAGAATATTAGTGCTGGATTTGTTCGACTTTTATATGAGTAAAATTAGGTTCAATTGTCAATTACTCCCCCAACAAATAAAGAAACATATTATTGTTATATTGGAATGGGTAACCACCACTGTGTTAAGCTTCCATATTTTTTTTATTTATTATTAGTAGTATTTTTGTTATTTTCAAAACCACAAATGGGAGCTATTGTTAACCAACACTATGTCGTTAGCAGTAACACCACTATGTCGTTAGCAGTAACACCACTATGTCGTTAGCTATTGTTAACCACTAATGGTAACCACCACTATGTCGTTAGCAGTAACACCTGTTCTAAAGTGTAATGCAATGGTCCTTTAAATTTGAAGTTGATGAACAAGGATGACGTTTCAATATTTTATATTCTTGTTGTAAATGAAGGCATTTATGGACATGTTTGGTAACGAGTTCTCCTTAATTGTTTATAATAAAAATAGAACCATGTTTGATAACGGGTTTTTTTAATTGAAAAATTTACATTTGAAACTCATTATGGGTCTTATGGAAACTCCACGAGAAAGTAGCATGAATGAGTTAAACAATACTGAGCAAGTAATCAATTCACAGGTGTTTAAAAAAATCAATGAATTTTTTTATTAATTATTCTATAATCTCTTAAAATAAAATTTTGAAGTATTTAGAGGGTGATTTTTTCAAAATATATATTGAAATTGAATTAAAAAAAAAAGGTAATTCAATGTTTTAAAATAAATAAATAGATTTTTTTAATATATTAACATTTTATTTTTATTGAAAATAAAATTTAAACAAATGACCCGACCTTACCTAACCTAACACAAATGAGCGGGGCGGTTACCAATCTCTCTTTTAGGTTCTGGAAGCCTGCCTCACAAGAATCATCCCATCTAAATGGCACCTCTTTTTTTGTTAACATTTGTTAAAGGCGAGGATATTTTAGCGAAGTCCTGCACGAACCTTCGATAATATCTCGCCAATCCTAGGCAACTATTGGAATGGCACCGTTTGAGGCCCTGTACGGGAAACGGTGTAGGTCCCCACTGTGTTGGGACGAGGTAGGAGAGAAAGAATTAGTAGGACCCGAGTTGGTTTGACTCACCAATGAGGCTGTCCAGAAAATTCGAGCGAGGATGCATACCGCTCAAAGTAGACAGAAAAGCTACGCCGATGTAAGGCGTAAAAGCCTGTAGTTTGAGGTGGGGGACCCAGTATTCCTCAAGGTGGCACCTATGAAAGGTGTGTTAAGATTCGGACATAAGGGCAAGTTAAGTCCTAAATTCATTGGACCATTCGAGATCCTAGAGCGAGTTGGTCCGGTAGCGTATAAGTTAGCCTTACCTCCAGCCCTCTCAGGAGTACATGATGTATTTCATGTGTCGATGCTGAGGAAGTACATTACGGATCCTATCCACGTAATAGACTACGAACCACTCCAACTCAATGAAGATATGAGCTACGAGGAAAAACCAGTAAGAATCTTAGCTAGAGAGGTAAAAACCTTACGCAACAGGAGTATTGCGTTCGTTAAGGTACT